>NC_056728.1:1392286588-1392379088 GCF_019279795.1 Protopterus annectens
AACCAAGACTCACTCCTCCAAACACAGGAGACCAGTCTGGTGGACTCTGGCCATAAATAAGCTATACAACAGAAGGAGGAAACTATTACATGATAGGGCAAAATCCCAAAAAGGGAAGGCATCCCTGATCAGTATTAGCAAGAAACTTTGCTCAATCATAAAATCATCGAAGGCTAACTTCGAAAGAAAAATTGCCAAAGACTCTAAAGATAATCACAAGGCGTTCTTTAGCTACGTGAAGAATCTGGGTGGCAACTCTCAGATCTGCTCTGAGCTGGTGCAAAATGGCACAAAATACACTGAACCCACTGACATTGCCAACATCCTGGTGGACAGGTTCAGTGCAAACTTTACCCCCCGTTCCCCCCCAAAAGGCCCTGTGTCTATCCCAGAAGAATGCAGTCCCCCAGTCATCACAGACACACAGGTGAAAACAGCCCTTTCCAAAGTAAAAAACACAGCATCAATGGGACCGGATGGTATCCCGGGCTGCGTCTTACACGAGCTCCAAAAAGAACTAAACCGTCACATAAACTCACTGTTCCAACTCAGCCTTACCACAGGTTATGTACCCAAAGAATGGCGTACAGCAACAGTAATCCCACTCCACAAAGGTGGTGCCACAACGGATCCCGGGAACTATCGCCCCGTAAGCCTGACTAGCCTGGTCTGCAAGGCTATGGAGCGCATCATCATGGATCTCATAAACAAAGACATTGCGAACCTCCAGACACTGGACCCTACCCAATTCAGCTTTGTTAAAGGCAGATCTTGCCTCCTAAACCTAGTTGACTTTTTTGAAATAGCTACCAAAGCCATAGATGAGGGAAAGGTAGTTCACACAGCCTACCTGGACCTTGCAAAGGCCTTCGACACAATACCCCACTCTGGCATCATAAATAAGCTTACCAGCTTAAATATCAACCCATATGTCACAAGATGGGTTGCAAACTGGCTCAGGGATAGAACTCACATGGTCAGAGTTGCGGGTGCCATGTCTGACTCTAAACCGGTTAAAAGTGGCATCCCACAGGGCTCAGTCCTGGGACCCCTCTTGTTTGGTATATACTTCCCTGAGGTACAGGCAAGCATGAGAGGACTGTGGCTGACTAAGTTCGCAGGTGACTGCAAGCTGGGAGCCATAACTGACTCTCCAGCCGACACAAGCATCCTCCAGAAGGGTCTTACAGAGACGGATACCTGGTGTCAAAACCATGGCCTTAAGCTAAATGCCAAAAAGTGCATAGTCATCCCTTTTGGGAAAAACAAACTGCCACATAGGAGCTAATCCACTAAGTACGGAAGAAGTAATTAGGGATCTGGGGACCCAAGTAGATAGTAACCTCTCCTTTTGCAATCACATTGCCAAAGTGGTTAAAAAAACCTTCTATATAGCCCACCTAATCACAAAAGGGTTCACATCTAGATCAAGAGAGGACATTGTGCCCCTCTACTCATCGCTCATCAGGCCCTTAATTGAGTACAACACCCCATTTGGGATATATCTTACCCGTCACCTGCAACAGCTGGGGAGACCTCAAAAGGACCTCACCAAGAGGATCGTGGGCCTCAAACAGATGCCCTATGCTACTCGACTAAAGAAACTCCAGCTCTACTCAGTTGCTTACCACCTACTCAGAGGTGATCTCTGCCTGACATACAAGGCCATGTCTAACCCGGAATTGATGGACATGCTCCACCTCAGGAAAGCCAAATCCATTAGAGCTACACGCTCCATGGATTTAAACCTCAGCACAACAATAAATAGGACATGCTGGAGGGATAGATTCATATCCCAGAGGTTTCCCTTGCTCTGGAATAGAATTCCGGTTCATGTTAGGCAGAGCTCCTCGCTGACCCTCTTCAAGAGAAATCTTGATGAGTGGATGGGAAATCGTAAATTTACTCCCGGGATCAGTTCTATGGCCCTGCTGGACAGAGACTCGGGAATCTAGTCTAAAAGGGTGGTGAAAGCCAACACATTCTGGCTAGGTTTATAAATGCCCTAGGGCAGATAGCCTAGTACCTACCTATGAACCTATGAACCTAAAAGTGCATTTTTGTATCTGAGCCTCTATGTTTAACTTCCTAAATATTTTGTTACAACTGTCAAAGAAGACTAAAATATAGTCATTTTACGTACAAACTCATTGAAGAGTTTACAGGCATGAGAAAATATATGATTGACATGCTGTATTAAACTGTTTCCATTACGGATATGTTTATGACTTCTCTTCAGAGTAGGGAGAGCAGCATATAGCTGTATTGTGTTTCCATTATATGAGAAGTGAAAATCAAGTATATTCCCTTGAAAAGGTATAATTTTTGCACTGGAAACATGCCTTAACCAAAACTCTTTGTACTAACAGGGATAATGGTGGAGATAAATTCAGCACTGACTTCATTTTAATCTGTAAGAGCAAAATGCCATTTTTTATTGAACTAAGTAGAATCCCTGAAATATTTTGCTAAGAAATCCCAAAGACAGAGAGAGAGAGAGGGAGAGACTGAAATAATGCCATTTATATGCAGGTACCAAATGCAGGCTTTGGCAGTGACAGGTTGGTATGCAGTAATACACTGTTTCCACTTAATGGTATATGACTTTTATTAGGGTACAAAATGTAGTAAATGCCCAGAATATATCTGTACTTTGTTGTCTTTAAATTATAGTACAAATCACATATAGTTCTCTTAAACTTGGCCCATTGCTATTCAATATCCTTATTAATGACTTCCACAAAACCATTCCTAACACCAAAATTGTGCAATACGCTGACGATTCCACTTTGATCTGCTGCGCCACTAACCTAACAGAGCTCCAATTTCTGACACAAAATGCCTTCTCAACCACTGAAAACTGGATGCTCCAAAATCACCTCTCACTAAATGTCAACAAAACTAAAATCCTTCTTTTCTCCACCTCAAAATCCTCCCCTCTTGATAATAACTCTCTTCAAATTACCAGCCTAAATAACTCCTCTATTGAGATCGTACCCTCTGCCAAACTTCTTGGTGTCACAATTGATAATCAACTAAAATTTAACACTCATATCCAGCTAAACATCAAGAAAACACACATAAAACTTGGCCTACTTTACAGAAACAACCACTTCCTCTCTCCTTTCACCAGACTAACTCTTGCCTCTACTTATCTCCTTCCCTCTCTTATGTATGGTGCTCCTCTGCTCACTAACTTATCTTCCACACTCACCTCCAAACTGGAAGTTTATTACAACAAAATCTCCAGATTTGCTACCAATGCCAAATCCTCCTCTCATCACTGTACCTCCCTTCATTCTTTAAACTGGCTTGAACTCCCTAACCTACTTGACTTTCACCAAATAACCACAGCCCACAAATTACTATTCCAACCCACTAAATGCCCTGCTCTATCCAACATACTACAACCTTATACCCCCCTCAGACCCCTTAGATCTTCTCACCAAAACTTGATCACTGTTCAAAAACCCAAGCACCCAGCTGGCCAGTTTCTCTTATCCTTTACCCTAGCAAAAAATTGAATGCTCTACCCTTCTCTCAAAGGACCTGTAACAACCATAATAACTTCAAAACTCAACTTCATTCCTACCTCTACCTAAACAGGAAATGCAACTGCACTCTTCCACACATACCTCTCAAGCCCTCCTCCCCCTTTACTCCAGGCTAACCTTTTTTTTTTCCTTCCTAACCTCACTCTCAACCGCTGATTCGTATATGTAACTAAATAGTAAACTCTAGCTATTATGCTATAAGCTTGTTTTTATTTTTTTTTCTGAACAAAAAATTGTAATTGTTTTTGTCTTATTCTTGTAGAAGAAACCCATTGTTTGTATTACAAACTACATTTGAAATTTTCATGTTAATAAATTTTGTTCTGTGCAGCTTTTCTCCCTGGGCCTCCACTGAAAACGGGCCCTCAAGCCCAGTGGACCTCCCCGGTAATCAAACTGGAATAAATAAATAAATAAATAAATAAATAAATATTAACTTTTACTAGGTTTACAGCCTACACCAAAATGTTAGACTTCTATACAGCTACAAATTACATGAAGATAATGTTGTGACTTTATTATTATATCTTAAGTATGAGCATTATGTAGCTGAGATTCACGACCCTTTATTCTGTGAAATGTTATAGAAATGTTTAAATATTTCTGAGATATGGACCTCTATTGCTAAATATCAACAATAATCATACACAGAAATTTAGGTTTTTTTTTGCATTTTTTTTTTTTGTATTTTTGCAACTAAATTCACAACAAATGTATGCATTTAGCATATTTTGTTCCTGGCTGGTAAACCCAGTATATATGTAAACCATATCACTAGTGTGTTATATGAAGAAAGACATAAAATAACCCTTATTTCTCAGAAAAAAATGACATTTTCTGTCATTTTAAATATGATAATCAAATAAATTTTCACTTGTTCAGGCAGACAGACGTGCATGTTTGAGACTGTCCTGCCTCCTTTCCCTTAGTGCTACTAAAAATGCGCTGTACTGTATAAAGCAGAGTATTCAAGTATCTTGTCTTGAAAAATTATATAAGGATGTCTTAGGGAAAAATATTAGCATCTGTAGCTAGGATCAAATTTAGGTAAGAATGGCCATTAGAAACTTGACCAGCGGTAACACTTGGAAAACATCCAGTTTAAAACAATAACTATCAGTTCTTTCCAGAATGACAAATATAAAAGTTAAAAACATGAAAATATATAGCACTATTGTAATGTCAGATGCTAAGGGATTCGATACAATATCCCACTCTGGTATAGTTGACAAACTTATCGAACTGGGCATAAACCCCAATATAACTCATTGGATTGCCAGTTGGCTTGCAGACAGACCCAGGAAGTCAGGATTTGTGATACCACCTACACTAAGAGGCTGGTCACTAGCAGGATACCTCAGGGCTCCATACTGGCACCACTCCTATTTGGCATCTACTTCTTGGAGGTAAAGGCTAATGTCAAAGGCTTTGGCCGACAAGAGTTCATAAATGACTGCGGACTGGGAGCTATCACAGATTCCTCCCATCACACAAACATCGTATAACATGGCATTAATTAAAACTCAATGCCACAAAATGCATTGTAGTGCCTTTTGGGAAAACTGCCACCCAGGCTAATTCCTCCATTGATAAGACACCTCTAAGAGTTGACCTGGTAGGTCAGGGATCTGGGAACATATGTAGACAATAATCTGGCCTTTGACCAACATGTGCCCAAGGTATAAGAAAATCATTTTATGTTGCCTAACTTATAAATAAGGGAATAGCAGCCAGGCACAAGGAAGTCATAGTACCATTTTATCCATCCCTTATCTGACCCATCATCGAGTATAATGCTGCATTTGGCATGCACCTCACCAGACCCATGCAACAGTTGGAATGCCCGCAAAGCTACCTTACCTGGAGAATCCAGGGTATAAACACATTGTCCTATATGGATTGCTTTAAAGCCCTATCTCCATACATGGTCTCCTACAGGTTACTGGCAGGCGATCTATGCCTGGCATACAAGGCATCTTTAGATTCCACTCTCATGGAACTTTTACACATCTGCAAAATAAACAGCATCAGAACCACTAGCTCCAAGGATTTAAATTGTGTTTGTGACATAAATAAGACATGTTGGTGAGACAAATATGCATCTCAGAGGACCCCCATGCTCTGTAACAGGTTCCCCATCCATATGAAGCAGAGTCCATCCTAACCCTTTTTAAGTATAACCTGGACCAATGGATGGGAAATCAGAAGTTCACCCAGGTCTGGCTCCCATGTCTCTGACGGACAGAGGCAGACAGCAATGCCCAAATTAACATCTCCTGTATAATTTCTAGAAACATCCCAATTAACATACTCCCTTCTAATAAACACCCAAGATATATAGGGACACAATTGGGTTGGGTTGCATAGCTAGGCTTATAAAGGCCTTGGTGGTGGTTAGCCTAATATAGACCTATGAACCTATAAAAATAATATTCCAGGGATTCATTAAAGGGTCTAGCACAACATGTACAGCTCGTGATAAAAATAACCTTTTCCTGTGACATGCCCATTTGCAATTCAGAGACATGTTAGCCACAACAAGGTAATACCTCATTTTTGACTAATTTGCATGTCTCTGAATCAGATTTGCTAACACAATTAGTAAATCATAGCTGATCTGCATGTTGTAGTAATAAATTGCTGCTCATGTAGGCAGTGGCATCCCACAGTCACTCTCCTACATACAGACAAGTACACCTAACAGAAACACACACACACACACACACACACACACACACACACACACACACACACACACACACACACACACACACACACCAAAGTCCCAGTACTTGGTTCCCTCACCCCCATAATAGTTGGTGTGCCATTGCAGCATGTTTCTATTATGCCCTGTGGTCTAGTGTATCCTCCTACCCTCCTTTCTCTGTACTGCTGTTGGTGCTGGTATAGTATTTTACTCATTGAGTTATTCCCTTGTGTCTAGTGGTTCCTCCCACCCTGATCCCTATCGAGTTGTTGGTACTGTTGCAGCACTTCAATATATGGCATCCCTTGTGGTGTAATGTTTACCTCCATCTCTGATTCCCATATTGCTGTTGGTGGTAGTATGGCACTTTAAGAGTAATCCCAGGTGGTCTAGCGCATCTCCCACCCTCCAATCTCCATACTGACATTAGTGATGGTACAGCAGTTAAAGAATAATCCCTGTTGGTCTAGGGTACAGCACTTAAAGAATAATCCCTGTTTGTCTAGTTATCCCTCACCCCTCAATCTCTGCACTGAAATTGATCTCATTATGGCACTTTAAGGGTAATCCCAGGTGGTCTAGTGCACCCCACAACCTTCTGATCCCTCTACCACAGTCATAGTATGTAGTTGCAGATGGCCTTTGGCCATGTTCAATACCACAATGTGGTAGGGACTGCCATGTACCTGCCTTTCTGGAAGGAGTTCTAGGGAGAGAACACATGGCTAATTGGCTTATGCCTCTCCACCCAGAATACTTCTTTAGAACTCAGCACAGCAGTGGGGCCAGTCTTATGTGGTGCTGCAGATCTTCATGGCAGAGGACCATGCATCACCATGTTAGGGTGGTTGCTTAATTGGGAAGAGGTATCAAGATGTGTATACAGAGGTCTGCATGTGGTGGTATGGTAATGAATCCTACTCTATATGTTTCTTTAAAAAAATGATACTTTTATTATTTTTAAAAACTGAGTTAGAAATCACATTGATTTTTTCCTTTAAAATTCAAGAAGAAGCTCTGCCTTTATGTTTGCAACTAGTAATGCAAGCTAATGGTGTTATTTAGGTAGTTATCTGATAACGACAATCTGAAAAGGTCATGAAATTATCTTAAACCAGTTTGGAAAAACATTTATTTACATACAGGGATCAAATACAGCAATCTGATTTAGCAATTTGGTAACATCTTGAAAATAGTCATTAGTAAAAAGGTTAATATAAACTCATTCTGTGGTTATACTGATTTAATAGTATCTGCATAGCAGGACTTTTGTACTTATTCATAAGGGGGATTGCAGCTCCTCAAATTATGAGATGAACCTCTGTTTTATATATGTGTGTGTCTGTGCATATGTGTGTGCGTGTGTGTGTGTGTGTGTGTGTGTGTGTGTGTGTGTGTGTGTGTGTATTTACATTTATATTTATATATTATACGTATATACATATGTACACATATACACAAATACAAACATACATGTATAATGTAGTTTCATAATAATTTAGCATACTTATTGTTTTGGTTAGACTTTTACTTTCATATGCAAATAATGCTGAGTATTTTTGCTGTATCAAATATTTATACATTATGTCATAATTTAATATTGCAAAGCTACCATTTTTTGATTTTCCGAGACAATCTGAGAAAATTCTAAAATCACGACTAGTTGAGTACTAGTGAAAACAAAGGATTTCATATAGTTTGTCAGTTTCTAATCGGTCACTCACTAAACAGAACCTACATTTTCAGATGTGCTACTTAGACTGCTGTCAGTTTGCTTTATAATGTCTTTCATATTTAAAATATGCTTATTTATTTATTTATTTATTTTTTCAAAAGCACTAAAAAATTTTAGTGGAGTTGCCATAATGACCAAAAATTACAGTAATAATCATTAATACCCTTCCTGGAATTTCAGCTAAAGAAAATGCCATTTCATTATCTTACTAATCATATACTGATGGTCTTGATTACTTCATAGTCTGGCCAGTGATGATGATGATGCAACAGTTCATTTATTACTTATTTATCAGACAGACATACGGACTCCATATATAATAGCTGGTTGTGAATTAAACAGTATGGAAGTGAAGTGGCTAAAGTCTTTTGGTGGATATTGTCAATTTAGGGCTATTTCATTCTTTTATAAAATTTTTTTTTTTTTTAGTTTTGATTAGTGTAACTTTTTGTGACTGCTTTACAAGAAATAGATAAAGTCAAAGTGGTAATTTTAAAATAAGAAGCCAACAAACACACACTGTGAAGGTGTTATTTTTTTCCCAGAACATATAATTTTGTGGTTAGCAGTTCGTATTAGGAATACTGTATTTCAGAGTTGGTACACACTGAGTAAAGAAGGCACTGTGAGCTGTTGGGAAGCCAAATAATGGTGCACTTAGCAGTCTGGGAAACAGGTTATCCATCAAACATTAGCAGGCTAGAAATGAGGTACCAGGCTAATGAGGCACCACTCATAATTTGTACAGGTATAGTCACATTGTAAATGAAGTGTGAGCTGTGACTGGCAGAAAATTGCACAACTTAAACTGCTGTATATGCTTTATTAGTTACATTCATTATCTGTATTATTTCATACTCTTTGTTAAGGAGGATACAAAGCTGGGTAGCTATCTGCTAGCATGCAAAACACATTCATTTCATATAAACTGTAAATTGTGGTACTGCAATTTTAGCCTTTTTCTAATGTACACATTCTTGCTGTTTAAATGACTACATTATACATTAAGGGGGCATTTCAGTGAAGAAAGAATGCGCACTCTTCTATGTGGATAAACAAGGCCAGCAGCTACATTTTATAAAGAATGGAAAATCCTTCTTAATGAGAATGATGCACTGAATAATACTACAGCGTGAGTAAGTGCCAGGTTTTGCAATTTTCACATTGGTATTTATTTTGCTGAACTCAGTATAACACAAGATTAGCAAAGTAGTTAATTATGAAAAAAATGCATTTGTTAAGCTTGGGAAACACATTTAGAAGGTTAGCCTGGGGAGAAAAGCTCCATTTCCTAACATTGCATTATACCAAGTTCCAGTCAAACACAAAGTAGTCACATTTCTATGTACATTTACACACAAACAGCAGTTACATTTATACACATACATTCTAAAGATTTTACAGAGATGGAAGTTACTTTGTACAGTGAACATGTTTTAACCCTGTGAAGAGCACATATAGGACCAGGATTGGTTAAGATGTTGTTTAAGCAGTGCTTTAAAACTATTGAGTTTGTAGGAGAGTTTTATTTGTGTGGGGATACTATTCCGAAGTTTAGCAGTGCACTGGGAGTAGAATGAGTCCCCTGCAATAGTATTTGACTTATTTGTAAGTAATAAGAATTTGCTACTACAATGGAGGTCCCTTGCTTGACCGTAGGGTAATAATAAGTTTTGCAGTGCAGGGCATTTTTCTGGATGATGAATGAGTTTGTGTACTTCAGTCAGTTGTGAATATGTTAGACAGTTATGCAGTTCAAGCCAGTTTAATTGCTTTAATCTAAGGCAATAGTGGGTCCTTATGAGGAAGACTGGAGGCAAATTTAGCTATTTTATTGTAGCAGCAAGCAAATTTCTTTCTTTGAGTATTGTTTATGTTTCTTAGGATAGGATTGGCATATAAAAGTCAACAGTAAGATGGTGGTGGCTAGAGGTTTTCTTGCAGTATCTGTAAGGAATCCATTGATTCAATAAAGGAATCCTAGCTTCTAGTGTGTAGATTTAATGGTGTACAACATATGGTGGTCATATTTGAGATTGTCATCTATTATAACACATAGACGTTTTACTGTGAGTTACAGTTTCAATGACAGTATTATTTGCTGACTTCATGGTAAAAGCTTGCTTTTGATTTTGGCAACTTCTTGAGGTGAAAAGTATCAACTTAGTTTTCTTGGGGTTGAGTAAGAGGTTTGATTCTTTGAGCCAGGTTTCTACAGAGGAGAAAGATTTCTGGGTAATGTCTTGGAGCTTATTTGTTATTGAGGCCGCACATATTAATGTTGAGTCATCTGCATGCTGAATTAAACTAGCATGGTGAATGGAGATGTGGAGGTCAGTAATAAATACATTTGTCCTGTTCCATTTCAATGAACACACAACACTGAATGACATTTGACGACCTTTATTAAACTTCAGTAAACATGATTGTTAACAATAGCTATACATTTCAACCAAAAACATGAAACAGGTGATAATAACATCCATGAAAGAAGACATAACATAACCATGAGAGCAGCATACTGCTCACTCTTGATAAGCAGCGTCCCCTACTTGCTCACTTATCCTTGCACTAACAAGGCAGCGTTATCCCACTCACCTTCAATTTATTGAATTACACCACCATCCAAATAAGCAGCTCTGCTTGCTTATTAACTTATCCAACAGAACAAACACTCACATTCCTTCCCAACTTATTGAATTGCACATCCATCAATAGAGGGGGAACAGAAGAGAGCAACCCTGCCCCTCTTCTCCACTTTTCCCCACTAAAATAAACACAATCCCCACTAATAAAAACAGGGAGGCTAGCAAGTTCATGCCAAAATGTGACTCCTACTTCAGTTACACTTGACAAAACCCTCTAATTCCCTCCCTATGCTTACTTTGTTTCCTCCTAACCATCCCTCCCTCCCATTTAACCCTATCCTACCCTTATTCTTTTAATTTCTGCTACCCTACATATCTAGCACCACTTGAAGATGTCCCAGGACAAAAAGGTCTGTTCCAAACCTCATTTGTCCTGTTCCACTTCAATAAACACACAACACTGAATGACATTTGATGACCTTTATTAAAACTTCAATAAACATGATTGTTAACACTTCAATAAACATGATTTTTAACAATAGCTATAAATTTCAACCAAAAACATGACACAGGTGATAATAACATCCATGAAAGAAGACATAACATAACCATAAGAACAATGTACCGCTCACCCTTGATAAGCAGTGTCTCCCACTTGCTCACTTATCCTTTCACTAACAAGGCATTATTACCCCACTCACCTTCAATTTATTGAATTATACCACCATCCAAATAAGCAGCTCTGCTTGCTTATTAACTTGTCCAACAGAGCAAACACTCACTTTCCTTCCCAACTTATTGAATTGCACATCCATCACCAGAGGGGGAACAGAAGAGGGCAACCCCGCCCCTCTTCTCCACCCACCAGCCTGACCAGGCTGTTCCCCCTCTCTCTGACCAAACTTCAGCTGTCTAACCACCAGTAAGGTACTACGTCAAACATCATTCAGTGTACCCATCCTCCCTAACCCAATCTGGATCCAAATCATTACCTCCTAACCCTATACATAAATAATGGAAACAGCCAAGTACCTAACAACTGAAAACAAACCTCTGACCTTTCACTTGTGCTAATGTAACAAACCATAAGCTCATCACCTATAATAACTACTGCCATGATGTAAATAAGCCATACCACCCAAGCAAAGGAAGCCTCACAATGATACCAAGAGTCATACCAACCAGTGGACTCATTACTAAGTCCACTGCCACTGAAGCCATGCCAAGGCAAATGATTACCACCATGCCCCATTACAACCCCACTGTACCACCCAATTAAATATTTTTTTTTTGCTGTCCATTGGATATAATACCCCTCTTAACTGTCTTAAATTCCATTTAATAAAATGCTGCCATCACACCAACTACCCATTATAAACCATAAGACACATAAACCACCATCATGACCGGTAACGGTATGACTTCACAACACCACCATCATGGCCGGTAGTATTACAACCCCAAAAACATTAACAATAGACCAAGCCCAGCAAAACTAACCAACACCATACCCCAATAAACTAGAGAATGCTGGATGCCATCAGGTCACACAATGTCCATGACATGCTATTATCTTCCAGAATATAGTGAATCAACCCAGCCCAGTCTATCCTGAAACTGCAGTAACTCAAAGTTAAATCCTCCCATTAACCCTCCCCCCATCTAGCTCACAAGGCTAATTTACACAATGCAACCCGCTAATCCCCTACCCCTAATGTCTGCAATAATACCTGACCCATTCCAAGAAAGCTCCCCCCGCTGCTCATAAAACAGTGTAAAATTCCACACTGATGGTCACCCTACAAGATCAAACCAAAACAAGACATTACCTTGTGAGTGGAAGAAAAACACAACCAACCAACCAACAACTCCATATTTGCTGCTCAGCAGGCAACCCGTGACTTCCTGTCGTACCCTTCCATCAGCCAAAACCCTCCACAGGTTCTTCTCGCCTGTCAAGTCCACATTTCTTCAGTCCCCAAGTAATACCAAATCTGCATGACCTAATCTGCACTCAAGAGTGATCTGCACCACAGTCCTAAGGTCATCATGGACGTAATACTTGCAGTAGCAAGTTCACGCCAAAAAGTGTAAGTTCAGTTAACCTAGTCACCCATGCAACTACAGTACCCTCAGCTAAAACCTCCCCACAACAAAATCTAACTTGCCAATAGCCAAAGTCTTTCAAGCTTCCCACTCTCCACCTACCCAACCATCCCAAACACCAAACCAGTGACCAAGACGTAGTAAGTTACTTAACCTTGTCAACTGTGCCACTACAGTACTATACACAAATTATTAACCCACACCCAAAACAACCCAAGTAAATTGGCCAAAATGCCACTGCAGGACTCCAAAAGCTTAACATCCTTAATCTGCTGCTTGTCCTTGGCCTTTCCCTTAAAGCTTTTCATCCCTTATGATACCTATGCAGCTGGTAAAGAATTGAAAATTGGCCTACCTCTACAAAGAAACCCAAAACCATGCCTTGTATATGCCTTCTAACTTCCATGATGACAACAATGCGCCCAGATCATGAAATGTCCCAAAAGCACCGCCGTACCTACAATGTTTCCTGAAACCGATCAACAACACTCACCGAAAGCACAAGTGAAATGGTCCATGTGCCACTATGTCTAAAAACTTTAACCTGTTATGTGACATTACCAGTACTTACAGGAAGGACAAATACATCACACCTTTGGAACAAACCCCGGTTTCCTGTCAAGAACATGTCAATGGCCAACTGGATGGGGAACTGTAAATTCACCCCAAAGTTCCACCCATCTCCCTCTTGGATGAGGGCAAGTGGTGCAGCATGAGAAAGCAAGGCTTGAACCTGGCTGGCTGATAACAGCCCTGGAGCCATTAGCCTACCAACATCCTATGAGCCTATGCATGTTGTGACTCTACCCCCACCTGGGGAAACCCCACACTCCTCATAAACAATCCCAATACTATTTTACACTGCCTCAAACCTACCTTTTCCTTACTTGCTCCCACACTACCCTAAACTGCAGTAACTCCCAAACCACACCAACCCCGATGTGCATAATGAACACCGAATAAATTAAGCTTACCTTCAACCTCAGTGTGCGCAAATCAACATCCCTCCAGGCAGAATCCATTACCTGTCAACTCCAATTACTCCAAGCCAGTGACTGCTGTTCAGTCTGCAGCTCGCCATCTGTGACCTCATCATGCACCACTCAGGTGCTCAGGTTACCGGGACTTCCATTGCAACAGCCTCCATTGCCTTTCGTTCTCACTTCCTTCAGGCCACCAACTAATGCAAACTAATTCATCATCACTGTCTCAAATTCTGTACCTCCAACATCTACAAGAGAAAAACAAGTTAAGTATGTTGCCTTTACTAAAACTGCAATGAGTGGGGAAAAAAAATACATATATACACACACACATATATATATATATATATATATATATATATATATATATATATATATATATAATTTCCATATATTCCTATTGCATGTATAGGAGTGCTGTGCTGTCTTCCTAACACTTTGTCTTTTCAATCTGCCAGAACCACAGTTTGTGAATCCATGTCCCCCAGTAGTCCTGTCATCGAATACATTATAAATATAACTTAGCCTTGAATAGCGTGTACCATTGGATCAGTCCACTTTAGTGACATCACCAGGCATGAAATTCCACTTACTCCCAGTCAAATGAAGAACTGATGAACTGCCCCACCAAAAGCAATATACTGACCAACTTGCTACCCCAGACTTCTGTAACAGATCATTCAATTTATTTATTGACTTTTGTGAACTGGGGATTTCCACCCCCAATGATTGCCAGTGATTTCTAGAACACACAACTGCGTGTGGAACAAACCATACCTCTCAACCCTCCAGTGCAGAAATCTGAAGAAAAAAATGAAACAAAAAACAAAAGCTGACACAAGGGACATCTCTTAACTATTGTTTTGTAATTAGAAAGCTGGCAGACAAAGCAGAGCTGAAACATGCATACTCCTCCAATTCAGTTTGCAGATGTTTTTTGGAAATCTTCCTTAGTCAGCCTAGCCTGTTCCTCCAATTCATCCAGGAACTTTTCTTGAAAAACAGAGTAAACATGCAGCCATCTTTATATAGGTTAATGTTCTCCTTGCGGTTTTTCCCAGTTAGGGGTCACCACAGCGGAACTCCAGTCCGCTAATGACTGACAGTAGATTTTTACGGTGCCGAGGTGCCAGCCCGACGCCCAACCTTCAATGAAGGCACACCCATTCACGTATGTCTTTTGAACGCCACTCGACCATGGGGAGGACATGCAGACTCCACACAGAAGACACTCCAGCTGAGAATCGAATGGGAGAACCTCTTACTGTGAGGCGACAATGCTACTGCTGCACTACCGCAGCTTCATCTTTATATAGGTTAATAAAGACTACTAATAATTTGTAAGACAGGGTAAACATGTAACCATCTGTATATAGCAGTTAATAAAAGACTGCTGACAATTTGCAATAAACATAACAAAAGTGTCTGCTTCAGCATTTTATTTTCACGTGTTAACCAGAGTAGTACACTGATCTAGAAATTGTTTTGTAATTACAGTACAGTATTTGAAGAATAAACAGAAAATTCAAGTACAAGTAGCACAACATAACAATGAAGTGAGGAGAAAGTATCAAATATGTGCATCCTGTTTGTTTTGATTGTTATTTCAGCACTAAGGGAACATGCTACAGTTGAAATGTGGTACTAGAAAACCTACTGTTGTCTTAAAGAACTAGAAATACAGACATAAATAGGGTGGTAAAATGACAGTGGATATCATTGCTGTGGGCAGCATTTTTGCTACTGACATGAATAGTGAAAATCAACTGAATGAGCTGATTTCACGATTGCGATCCTCCACCCCACCCCCCCAGCTAATGGCTACCACACCACGCATGCACACTGCACAAATGTTACCCAACACCTATTAGTGCGTGAAAAGGCAGCTGCAGCACTTTTACTGTATAGAATCACTCCATTTATGCTGCAGTAGGCTCAGGGGCCCACATCCAACATGGATTTCCTGTCCACTTCTCTTTCCCTGAAAGAACAACCATAACATCAGCAACATCCAAATTACAATCAAGGCCCCAGCGGGCAATGAGGCACACTCCAACCAACCAATGCCCACAAAAATGAAAAAACAGGGACAGTCTCCATTGAAAATGAGGCTTTGGCTCAGTTGGACTAGCCCGGATGTCAAATAAATAAATAAAGAAATAAAGAAATAAAATAAAATCGCAAACATAGCTCTCCTTAACCTAAGAAGTTGAAGAAACTACCACAGCCCAGCCTGCCTGCATCTCTGAAGGGCACAAAGTCTGAACCGAATGACCATCACTATGAAAATAGCAAGAGGTGCATAACCTTGCATTTTTCAAGAACAGCCTAAATGAAAACCACTGTAAACCATGAGAAACAAAACAAATCCATAAGGCAAAAGAGGATTTTATTGAAATATGAAATGCACACGTATTACAGAATCTCCAGAATCAAAGTCAAACCAAATACTGCCGTACATCAGCCAAAACCCTCCAAAACAGAAACCGAACCCACAGCAGAAAAGCATGCCTCACAGCAGCACTGCACTTTTTCCCCCTTTTACAGATCACTATTCGAACCTACCACACCAAAGCACACCAAACTAACCAAAATACCGCTGCTCCAGTTCAAACAACTTGGTCTCTATTTTAAAGGAAAGTCTTGTAAGACACTACAGCTTCTCTAGTTTTTGCTTAAATCTCTATTTTTGCATTTGTGCTAGTTCATAAATGTTGACAATTAAAACAAGTGCTTGACTGCAATAACCAAAAGAAAGAGTTTAGGAAAAAGTGTAATACAGTAAAGCAACTCCGTAAGTCTATTACAGCACCATTCACAATCTATCCCTATTTTTGGACTTCTGTCTCCACTATGCCAGGCTCTGTCCAGCTTTCTTGCTCCAATCAGCTGAAAGGTATGCCTGGACATTCTACAGAAATCTGTACAGTTGAGAGATATGATGGGCAAAATCCTCTTGACTCTTTTTGCCACCACATATGCGTGGCAACAACAGTCACACTGATTTGCTCAGAGCCTATGAAACCATTAGCAGCTTCACTGAGGAAAATACCTCAAACTAAGCATGGTAATCTAACTCCAGCAGAGAATCCCGAATACAATTGAATTTCAAGATGATAGCAGTGACATATATTTATTTTTGTAATGCAAATAACATCTCTTTCAGCTTGTGTCAGGGTCTAACTGTAAGATTGTAATAAAGTACCTTGACCCTATGATACATGCTCTCCCCAGCTCTCCTATGTACCAACTGGGGAAACCGAGTTGTAAGAGATAAAAAAAAAAAAAACTACAGCACCAACCAGGAGAGCCGTCCATACATGTACTGCTATTTAGTCGGCTTTTAACCCAGCTTTGTGAAGCATAAATAAGACTTTTGAATTTAAGGTCTAGATCAGAAATAAACTCGAAGTAAATTACCACACATACCAACTCGTAACATGTTCATCTTTACGATCCTGCACTGAATAAACATCTAACTGTACTTTTCAGAGTACTTCCATTTGAGGCCGAAAAAGCAGTTATCTTGACTTGTCAGCTGCATGCGTTAATGAAAAAGTAAATAATGCAACACCTAACAGACCCACTTGTTGAGAAGATTAATCTTCCACAAAGCAATACTCATCCCAACTATTTATTTGTTTGTTAACAGATGTAAGACTTAAACTATTATAAGGCAGAGAGCACAGAAATGACGTTGCAAGTACTGAAGACATTGGAACATGGGCATTTCATGCTTTACACCTTAGCCTTCAAACATTAAGATAGCAAGGAATAACCCGAAGACCACAAAATCACCAAAACTGATTTTAACACATGCAGGACATGCAACACAAAATGATTGAGGTGCCGAGCCTGGAGAGCTACCACCAAATAAACCCATATGAAAGATGCTACCACACAACATGACTACCCAACCACCAGCTCCTTAATTGCTAAAACCCAAGCAATCACCCTATATACCACAAAAAAATATACTTACACAGTATTAGCCAGCCCCACTGTTACCAGAGGCCTACCTGTTCTCCAAAAATACCTACAAGGTCATCTCGGACGTATCACTTGACTCAGCAAGTTCATGCCAAAATGTGACTCCTACCTCAGTTACACTTGACAAAACCCTCTAATAACCTCCCTATCCTTACCTCATTTCCTCCTAACCATCCCTCCCTCCCATTTAAACCTATCCTTCCCTTATTATTTTAATTCCTGCTACCCTATGTATCTAGCACCACTTGAAGATGTCCCAGGACAAAAAGGTCTGCTCCAAACCGCATTAAATAGTAGGGGACCCAGAACAGAGCTTTGAGGGACACCTGTATCAACTGGTTGAAAGGATTAGGAGGTTTGTTACTATTTAACAGCTTGTTGCCTTCCAGATAGGTAACTAGGCTACCACAACAAGAAGTACTGTGAAAGTCATATTGAGGAGAGTCAAACAAGCAGTTGCTGGTGCGACACAGTATCAAATGCCATTGACAAGTCTAAGAAAATGGTGGACACAAGCAGACCATCTTATCTATGTCGGTTTATTATATTGGTAAAATTTAGTAGAATAGTAATGGCGCTGTGTGTCGTTGTTGCCTCACAGCAAGAGGTTCTCCCATTCGATTCTCAGCTTGGGTTGGGAGTGCCTTCTGTGTGGAGTCTGCATGTCCTCCCCATGGTGGTGTAGGCGTTCAAAAGACATGCGTGGAATGGGTGTGCCTTTGTTGAAGGTTGGGTGTCGGGCTGGCAACTCGACACCATAAAAACCAACTGCCAATCATTAGTGAACCGGAGTTCCGCTGTGGCGACCCCTAACCAGGAAAAGCCGAAAGACAAACAGCAACAAGTAATGGCGCTGTGTGTAGAACATTGATTGTTTGTACCTTGACAGCTACTGTAGTTTAAGGAAGCACATGGGGGGTGGTATTAAGCAAGTTTAGTTATGTGTAAGTCTTGGATGTGCATGCAGATGGATTTATGTTGGGTGTACAATAAACCGCTGATAACTTACATTTTCTGGCTCCACTCTTCATTCAACATGGTGTCAGAAGCAGAATGGTCACTAAGTCTCGTCCAAGTGTAAACGAGAAAACAAAACTGCAAAAGGTACTTGAATTTACATTAATGGCATGGCAGATGGATTTTGTGGACCTGAACCATTGGTGTTTGATGGCAATGCATGTGTTCGCACAAGTATATGATATTTTCATAGCAGCTGCAGATAGAGATGCATGCACACAAGCATTTATACTTCTCAATTTGGCAGGCTCAGAGGCTATCGAGCAAGAATGTTCTTTAGTATACGCACCAACTGTTTATGCAGGAGAGGGTGAAAACTGCAATGTCACTGCTCAAGTTGAAACGCGTGAAGATCCAGAGTGTTTAAAATGTAAATTTTGAGAACTCTGTAACCCCCCAGATGAATATAATGATGGAGAGACATAAATTCAATACAAGAAATCAAAAGCCTGATGAAATTATGGAAGCATATGTTACTGACTTAAGAAATAAAGCAATGACATGCAGATTTTGGGATTTACAAGGCAATTTAACAAAAAAGTGCCTTATATGTGGTGTTGATGATGATACAGTGAGAAAAATTGTACTACGTGACAGTGAATTAACATTGAGCAAAGCTACTGAAATTTGTCAGATACATGAACTTACAGAAAAACATACTAGCATGGTTGCTGTATCTGCTGCTGCAAATGTCGACAGTGTGCAACAAAAATCTAAGACAATACAGCCTCATAAATGTAACCTGAGGAGCTATGCCGTACCACCTGCCATTGTTAATTGTTGTAATTGTAGGGGCAGTCAGGGACCCAAATGAGAAAACTGTTAGCCTATTGCCAACAGTGTCACAAATGCAAAAAGTGGAACCATTTCAAAAAGTTCTTCAAATCGAAACAGACTCATAATAAATTTCATCCAACAAATACAGTAGATCAAACTGAGACTGTAGCAGACACTGACAATGATGATGAAACCTTTTATGTTGATGGTCTTTCTATGGTCAGCAAAACAGTCAACACCGTGAACTCCCACTTGTCAGCAATGAGTGAAATATTTTGCATTGTACAAATTAATGAGAAACCAGCAGAGGCCTGGGGACCTCAGAAATGGTCTCAATTGAGGCCTGCGGTTGAAAATATGTGGACTGCAGAGGCTGCAAAGGTGCCTCACTGGCTACCACATGACTGACGACCAACCTAACATCATCCGAGGACTTGACTTTCAGAAGCCTGTTGCGGACCTTATCCTTATGCTTCTTGGGGATATCCGAAGTATGAAGACCAGTGGACACCATACCGACAAACTTAGGCCAAACTCCAAAATGCTTAACTGAAACATTAGCCCGACGATGAATAGTACGTGGATTAAAGGCAGCACAAAGATCACAATTAGGAACATCGTGGTTAAGGCCTAAACAAATAATAAAATAGGAATGAAAATCTCGATGGGGAATCTGCTTTCCACAGGTAAGACAATTATTAACCTTTTCTGACATTCGTTAAGGCAAGAAAAGAGGATCCCCAACGAGGTACTTAGCTGTAGTTGACTTCAACTTTGTAGTCAGAAACACAAAAGGTAAACTGCCAACCGGCACTCGTGCAAAAAACACTTCTGCTTCAGCCTATGTGGCAAGGAAGACTGAGGACGTGACGTCAGCTGCCTCCTTTTGTATCGGACGCCCTGATGTCCTTTACAACTTACAGCAGCCGACGTCATTTTTACTTACCTTTGGTATTCTGGCCGATCGAGGGCTACCGGGAGCCGGATAACCCATTGGTTAGGACTGCAACAGTGAAACATGATGAACATCTTCCAGTTACATATTCTATAAAGCTAAACCATAAAATAAACTCATTTGTTTGTCCTGCACGTAAAATCTCAATAGCAATGCAAAAGTAGAATTAGACAGAATGGTGAACGTAGGTGTTCTTACTCCTGTGACTGAGCCCACAATAAAAGCTCAGATGACATTCGGATATGCATTTATCCTAGAGACTTGAATAAAGTTCTTAAACATCTTCATCATCCAATGCACACAGCAGAACAGGTAGCAACACTAATGCCAAATGCGACTGTTTTCTCAGTTTTAGATGCCAAGAACTCCTTTTGGCAAATCTCGTTGGATCACAGATAATCTTTATTAATGACATTCAGCACACCATGTGGGAAATACAGGTTTTTTAGGATGCCTTTTTGGATCAGTTCTGCCAGTGAGGTATTCCAACATGCCATGGAACAGATATTTGCAGGATATCCTTGTACCATTATAGTGGATGACATTATTGTTGGAAGCAATGGAGAAGAGGAACATAACAGAAATCTCAGGAAAGTTCTAGACCATGCATGTGAGGTCACCCTCAAGCTAAATCCTTTAAAACGTTCATTTAAACTGACCTATATTGGTCACCTTTTCCCATGTTCTGGGCTACAGTCAGATCCGTCAAAGATAACAGCAATCACTGGAATGCCAGTTCCAGAGAATGGAACATCCTTACAGCATTTCTTGGGCATGATTAATTATTTGGGAAAATTCACCCCAAACCTTAGTGAGCTTTCTGCACCACTGTGTGAGTTAACACATAAAGATATAAAATGGTTGTGGTTTGAAGAGCACCAAGAGGCATTTGAAACTTTAAAAAAGAGAATAGCCAGTCCAACCACACTGAGATACTATGATGTCCATCAGTCTGTGACACTTACCTGTGATGCCTCTCAGTATGGACTTAGTGCAGCATGCCTTCAGCAGGGCATTCCAGTTGCATATACATCCCGTACCCTGACTCAGAGATGCACTATGCACAGACAGAGAAAAAACTTCTTGCTGTTGTATTTGCATGCTCCAAATTCAATGACTATATATATGGAAGGCCAATCCAAATTGAAACAGATCACCAGCCACTAGTAACAATTTTGAACAAGTTGATACATACAGCCCCAGCAAGACTGCAAAGCATGATGTTAAGACTACAAAAGGTAAACATATGTATCTTGCTGATGCCTTGTCACATTGACCCAGAAAGATGACAGAACAACACAAAAATGAAACAGCTGATTTTGAAGTCATGGAAGTCAAGCACATTTCATGGTCACAGCTTGATGAGTTAAAAAAACACACTGGTATAGACCCAATTCTACAAAAACTAAGTAATATTATCAACCTAGGCTGGCCAACATGTCTAACAAGTTTGCCACCTGCAATTCAGCAGTATTTCCCATTCAGGGATCATCTCATGGTAGATGATGGCATCATTATGAAAGGCCCAAAAGTGACAGTCCTTACGTCATTGCAAAAGGACTATATAAAACTTATGCACATAGGCCACCCACAGGCACTGAGTCAACTAAAAGTAGTGTAAGAAGCATTGTGTTCTGCCCCTTGATGTCTAAAGATATTGAAAGAGAGACATTTTCCTGCTCAGTCTGCAACAGTAATATACCACATCAGCAAAAAGAACCTTTTCACCTATACCCAGTCCCTGATTTACCATGGTTAACAGTAGCAGTAGATATTTTTGAATGAAATGGTCAACAGTAACTGGTACTAGTTGATTCATACTGTGGATGGTTTGAAATCGACTTACTCAGTGATTTGACATCTAGCACAATAATTATGAAATTAAAGAGACACTTATCAGTCCATAGACACCCACATAAAGTCATTTCAGATAATGATGCACAATCCACTAGTCAATGTTTTAGAGAATTGGCTGCACATTGGGATTTTATTCATGTGACCAGTAGTCCAGAGTACCACCAAGCTAATAGTCTGGCTGAACATGCAGTCTGCAGTGCAAAGTACTTAATGGAAAAGTCTAAAAGAGATGGAGCTGATGTATTCCTTGATTACTAAACCTTTGAAACATTGCTCGGGATCAGCCACTTGGTTCACCTGCTCAAAGACTGATGTCAAGACAAACACAAATGACTCTTCCAATCAGCAAACAGCTGTTAGTGCTGACTTCAAACAGTAAT
Organism: Protopterus annectens; assembly: GCF_019279795.1. NCBI lineage: Eukaryota > Metazoa > Chordata > Ceratodontiformes > Protopteridae > Protopterus > Protopterus annectens. Next base: position 1,392,309,238 of record NC_056728.1, read on the forward strand.
AAGGTAATCAAACTTAACTATCAGAAAAGCGCCACTTACAGAAATTATTCTATGACAAAACTAGTAGACCTCTCCAACAATTGTTGCAAGGTGAAGTTGTTCGAATGCAGACTTCAAAAGGTCACGATCGTGTAAGCATTGTGAAGGAATTTGTGTTAATCCCAGTTCCTATATTATTCATTCAGGAGTAGACTTCAGGAGAAATCACAGACACATTTTGCTTGCCCCAGAGCCAAAGCCACAACAGACTGTGTGCATTAGTGATTCCAGTTCCTTGACTGATTCACCAACCAATCAATTCCAGAAAGGCAGACAGCCTTGTTTGAACAGTTCTGAAATGCAACGTGATGCTTCCATACCGAGTAAACCTATAAAGATAGTTCCTGTTTCTAATTCCGATCAAAATCTGTATGTGACACAGACAAGAAGAGTCTGCATACCCAATTCTAAACATATGCAGTGAATTGAATTAGAAATTGGACAGGCCATGTTGAACTGTTAATATGATGTTTAATTCTGGAATGTGCTTAAAGAAAATATTAAAGAAATTTGCTCATGTGTTTGAAATAAGGAACAAACATAAAGACAGAAGATGTAGAACAGTGATTGTTTGTACCTTGACAGCTACTGTAGTTTAAGGAAGCATGTAGGGGTGGTATTAAGCAAGTTTAGTTATGCATAAGTCTTGGCTGTGCATGCAGATGGATTTATGTTGGGTGTACAATAAATAGCTGATAACTTACATTTACTGGCTCCACTCATCATTCAACACTGTGCTGGGGCTTAAAGCCATGTTGTGTTTCTAGGAGCAGGTTATTTGAGGTTAGGTATTGCATCAGCTGCATATGGATACATTTTATGTAAAATTTTGGAGAGGGGGAGAGAATCGCTATTAGTCTTTAGTTACTAAACTCTGTAGATGTGCTGCCTTTGTGCAGTGGTATGATGTAGGATTTTTCTACAGTGATGGTACGTATCTTTCTGCTATGGACCTATTAATTAGTATGGACACAGGGAAGGCTATGACTTCTGCAGCCATTTTTAGGTAGTCTGATGGTCATTGGTCTACAGCTACAGAAGCAGTTTTTAGTTTAAGGAGCAACTACCTTAAGAGTGAGGTAGGTACTGGACTAAAATTGAAGAGCTTTGGGTGGTTTTGATTGGACAGGGGTAGAGTGAGGGGGCAGATGATTTAGTATCTAATAAAGTATAAATGAAACTGTGTGGGGATAGAGTCCATTGTATTGTCTGTTTTTGGAGAAGGACTAGTGGCCTTGCCAGGGTGGAGTAGTTTATTTAGTGATGACCAAAAAAGTTTTTGGTTGTTTATATGTTTGTTTTGTAAGCTGGTATAGTATGTTTGCTTATCCTGTTTGGCATGGAGTTTTGCAAGGTTTCTCAGATATCTAAATTGCTGGAGGGCATTTTGAGTTCTATATTTATGCCAATTTTCCCAGGCTTTATCCCTCTTTATCATGATTATATTTGTTTTCTTTGTCAGCCATGGTGTGGGGTTGGACGTTACTATTTTATTATGTACTGGTGCTAGATTATTAAGGTCTGTAAGAATACATTATTAAAGTGTTCTACAGCAGTATCTAATGGCATTGTTCTAAGTACATTCCAGTTATCCTCTTTTAGTGTTGCATTGAAAATATCTTTGCTGAAATTGGTTGTATTTCATATCAAATTACAGATAATATGTTTATTTAGGTTATAGTGAGCTCTAATAGCTTATGTTGGTATGTGCTATCTGAGAAGCACCCTACCTTTGTCAGTTTGTCTAGTTTGTTTCTAAAATTCCAATCTAATGTTGAGTTTGTCCCTGAAATTTATTATGGTTATTAATTGTCTGAAGTTGTACAGGTTTATTGATACAGTGCAGTTAGTGGGATTTATGAGTTGCAAGTATATTTAAGCCTCAATATGGTTTCATGGTTAATTTGTTTGTATATCCAATATAGGATGTTTTCAGCAGTATCAGCATAATTCTCTGGTGGTATATAAATTGCTGTTAAGCATATAGCTTTCCTATTGTTAATTTTTAGGAGTGTTATTAGTAGCTCAGCATTGTTAAATTTGGTGATTTCCTGTGGAAGTAAGGTAATGGTTAGGGAATTTTTACAGATAATTGCTACACCACCTGCTTGCTTGTTTTGTCTGTCATACCTTAGTATTTTGTATCGGGGGGGGGGGGTGATCTCATTTTCCTTTATTTCTTTTCTTAACCAGATTTCGCTATGACTACATCAGGTGTGTTTGTGGCAAGATAAGCATGCATGTCATGGATTTTATTGCACATACTTCTTAGGTTCATATTTAGTAAGGTGAGTTTGTATTCTGTTTTTCTTTTTTTTTTTGAACAGTGGGACCAAGGTTGGGGTGAATATCTCCACTAATTTTCTGAACTGATATTTTACAGAGGGAAGAGTGTGGCCAGTTATATTTTGGTCTTGGTTTGATATTTGATCATAAATTTGGATGCTTAGTTTTAAGATATTTATAATAAAATAGATCAGATGTGGTTTGTTTGTAGAGCTAGGGTATTATGGAGAGACAGGCTGGGTAGATGTTGATATTCTTAGTGGGGACTGGTTGAAGTCCTAAGTATTTGAAGGAGATAGATTTGATAATTGATGATAAAGGCTAGTAGAGTGAGAAGTAGTAGTAAGATGACTTGGGGCATCTTATTTTTCTTGGGTTTATCTTTGTTGTAAATTAGGATAAAAATGTTAGGAGGGTAGTGGTTGGTTGTAGAGATATAATTTGATAGTTATAGGAGGCAAGGATTAAGACAATTTGTGAGAGATTTTTTGATGGTAAACTAGTGTGGTTGTTATTATTGGGAGTAATTGTATTGATTGTTTTCCTGCTGGAGGAAACTGATCATATTGGTTAGAGAAATATGTGGGTGGTGCCATGGAAGTATGAATATACAGTATGAGGGGGTGGGTGAGATTTGGGGGTAGGGCAGGGGAGCAGAGTGAGCATGAGCATTAGCAAGGATGAATGAAGCCATTTGAAAACTTGTCAAGAGACAGAGAAAATAATCAGTGACTTAATGTAAACAGCCACAAATCTGCCAAGAGATAAGTGAAAGGAGCAATGCAGTTTAAAAGACTTCTGTGCTAGTAAATTAATTCTTGGTTGTGTTGCTCTAGGACACAGTTTTAGTAGGAAAGCTAGTCATATATCAACTTGACCTGACTAATGGTGATAACAGTAGAAAACTGCACTTGACTGTTTGAACAACTGTGTAATGTAAGGAGGTTTCTATGGACTTTGGAATGCAGAGGCCAAAAGCCCACCTCAACCCCCACAGACCAGCAAAACAATGAGAAAAAGTAAGCCAGAATGCAGTAGTTCAGCTCTGGAAAATAAACTGTCTGAGAACTCAAAAGTGGTTACACAAGAAGAGAAATAAACTCAAATAAGGGAGACAGTGAACTGCTAAAAACAATGAATGGAGCACAATTAAAGGAGAAAGAGCACAGCAGTCCCTTTGGTACTAAGAAAATGGAGCTATTATGGCGGACAAATTTCTTTGTTTTAGGCTACCATAATATTTATAATTTACATGCAAATACAGCCCACAAACTGGTGTTCAGACTGAAGACTTCATGGTTACATACATATCCATTTGCTTGCAGGAACACTTCTATAAAAAAACAAAAACACACTAAAGAGACAGTTGAGCACACTGAATTGTTTTTGACTGTGCACAAATACTAGCTCAGAGCTGGAACTGGTTTAGTAATTGCCTCAGGAAAGGAGAAATAAGAAAGGAATGAGGGGAGACTAAGGGTGACTTCATTGAAGGCATGCAGCTCCACTAAATACAGAAGGATATAAGTAATGGGAGTAATAAGTTTAGAATATGTGAAGAAAAAAAATAAGAGAAAGAAAACGTTTGAGTAGTATGGGTAAATGTCAGCGTCTATTAGGAAAAAGAGAGTAAAGGCTGACCATCAGGATGTCAGTGGAGGAGGGGTTACAGACTATAAGGCTATTGCTTACAAACTAGGACACTGAAACACTTGTCTTCAGATTAGTCACTATGCAGACTAAAATATACGTAGAAGACTGGATGCCTCTAACCCTTACTTAAAGCACAAGGCCAGATGTGGTACATAGTTTGTCCTAATAAATGCTAGTTGGACTGAATGGACTCAGAATGCCTATTTGGATGTGACTGCTTTGTGTATACTTAAGTTTCCAGTGAACCTGTTGAAAAAAAAAAGATGTATTGGTTCAATAGAAATCCAATTAAATTACTATGGGATGAACTATATACAACTGAACACTGCCACCAGTACATGCACTGAAATTGTAAATGGTTTCTTAACAAATATAGAAATTAATTTCTGTAATACAGTTGCTGTGATGGGGCCACTTGGCTTACCTCCTTAAACAACACATCCTCAGAAGGAAACAAACAGTACTATTTTGTTAACACCCTTACAAATAAAAGACATTAATATTTCAAAAATCATCTTTTTAGCACCAGAGCAGCAAAGGAGCACTGAACAATTAAGGATAAGGCATAAAACATTTGCAAAAGTAGCTATAAACTTCACAGGCACTTTAAATAGAGCAAAAGTTTTAACAAACACTTACTTTAATGTACATTCCAACAAACTCTTTTTTGATAGAGAAAGGACATGAGATTGTTTAGCCAAAGTCTCTTTGAGATTTTCTGAATTAGAGAAATGCCTTCTCTGTCCTGAACTGTTTGCTTAAAAGGTATGTATGGCAGTGGCTTATAGCAATAAATGTGACATCTGAGAAATGTACCAAGGAAGATTCATGTTTGCTAGTGTGTTTTTTCTTCACCACCCCCAGCACACAGACACATGCTCGCAACTGATTTATTACATTTTTATATACTTCCAAGGGATCTTATCTATGCCAATTATCTTCAAGAGCTGCTGTGTAGAAATAGATTGTAAGATTTCAGCCACAGCTCTACCTGCTGAGAGAAAATACTTCATCAGTGAATATGATGACTTGAACAGGGGAATCCCTCAAATGCCTTTCTCCCTAGAAGACACCACCCCTTAGTCCTTTATAATTTATACATTTGTGAGTAAGCTAGCATGACTTATTCTTATTGCCTAAATTTTAGTTTATACCTACATACCAGGTGCTTGTACTCCTGTGGGCACATTCCACAGAAATATAAACAAAGCCTATTAAGGACACCTTCCACCTTTCTATTTATAATACCCTGACTCTTACACAGTCTTATACCCTAAATACTTCATTTATGTTATTATGTGTGAATATGATCCTGGGAGTTGAGTTACACAGGTAGTTTTAAGATGATCCTAAAGCCCCCTCATCTCCACAGAACATATTATCCAGATGTTATCCATCCTAATACTCATTCCAGTGTGTAGTCATCCCAGAGACCAACTGAGGAGTAGTGATCAGGAAGTCTTGGACTTCTAAAGGCATGTCAGTGGCCTCCATGAACAATTCATTCTTTACAAACACCCCACCAGACAATGTAAGCGATAGACCCAAGTGGTTAAGTGGAGTAGCGATGAGCTTGGTAACAATGAAAAGGTGACACATTTGCTCAGAATAGGGCCACAAGGACTGATACAGTAGGAAAGCTGAGAACAACAGACTAGATTAGGAATTATGGTACAATAGGATGGTCAACAGCATGTACTGAAAGGAACAACTTTGTAACTAAAGACATTAATTATGAGGCCTTTAAATAAGTAGCTTATGGCCACCTCTCATTGGAATTCTACATATAAAATGTTTTACAAACCACTGCAAAAACATAAGTAAAGTAGCATGATTCATTTTAACTTTTTGCACCTTTCATGACTGGATCTTGACTATGTCAAGGAGAGTAACATACAGTGAGCAGGCATACTGCATCCGGTTTGTAATGAATGCATTGTCGATGCATTGGATCATTTTCTATTTATTTAGTGCCAACAAATAAGAAAGGGTGAATCAGTGCTCCTCAGGTATGACTTGGGGCTATGTCCAAAATAAAAGCAAAATTGGAAAGCTGTAATGAATAACATTAAAATAGCTGCAAATGTTGTGATTCAGTAATACAAACAAAGAGAATGAAAAAAAAAATAGCCTGCGGAGACATGAGACAGAGGACTGGCAATTTTTACAGCCACCACTGAACATACCTCTCAACCTCTTAGGGCAAGAAATCTGGACAAAGTCTAAAATAATGGGGGGGGGGCAAAGGTCCACACATTGGACATTTTTTTTTTAAATATTGCTCTTATAAACTTAAAAAGTTGACAGAACAACAGGATTTGTGTTAGCATGCATTTTCTTAGGTTTTTGAAGTCTGAAACCCAAATATATGTCATTATTGAATTACTTCAGTCTTGAATGATTTGCCAGAAAACCACACATTTTATTGGGAACAGACCAAAAATATGACACAAATTCTGGACATTCTGCAAAAATCTGGACAGTTGAGAGGTATGGCACTGAGTTATCCCCAACATAACTGATAGGATAGGATCATAGGACACTCAAGCATGATATTCAGTATGGTAATCTGTTCTACAATAATATAAGTGGCATAGCAGTAGGGAAGGAATCCCAAAGCCTTTTTCTAACCTAGTCCAAACTAAAACTACTACATGCTGATGAATCACTTATCATAAAGCATAGGTTGCTGGTTGAATAATTTTGCTCTACATGAAGAAATGGTACCCAGTTACAACAGCTATTATAATGCTGCACAGCTCCTACAGCTAACCACAGATCAAGCAATGATGAACATGGTTACCAAATCATTCTAGTGGACAACTGCTTTGAATGTCACAGGGTTAGACAGAAATACAGAAACACACATTACAGTAAGTTGTGAAACTAATGAAAGGAGAAAAACACTTACAGAAACTGGTAGGGGAGTTAAAACACTGCCCGTTCGGTCATACTTATATGGTAGTCATGTACACAGTGGAATGCATGTGGTTGCAATGTAAGATTAAGGTGAACAGAAACATAAAGGAAGATCTAAAGGCATGGCAATCATGTTATATTATTTCAGTTGGATGAACATTACAACAGCTCACAGATGGCTGGGGTGAAGGGGAACCTTTTGATATCCATATTTAGGGACACCGATGCATACAGTCATGAAAGGTTACTTGTCGTAAGTGAGGTCACATGGAATATAGTGAGAGTTTTTCCATTAACAGTGCTACTACAGATATGGGGTTGAAAAGTTGAAAAACATTGTTTTCTTTTTGATCAAACAATGCAGTGGTTTTCACCTGCTAAAGGATGCTGTAGGCACGTTAAGTTTACAGGATGCATCATGCTAAACTATTGGTCACTAAGGTAATGTTCATGTCAAAGTAAATTTGGGGTATAGACAATGCTATAACAGAATTTGTGTTTCTCATTTTCAGCAGCAACATTCAGGTAATCAGCCTTAGATGTAAGCAAACTATCACATTACCAGCATTTATATTGGAATTAGCAGACTTAAAACTTAAGCCCGGAACTGACAAGGCTCTTGCTGTTAAGATGAGGAAGACGTGCCAGCAATGAGTAAGGCATCTTGTGCAGATGAGAACATAAACAGTGGGAAGTACTGCCTACTGATAACTGCTGTGTCAACATTCTTTTCTTTTTTTTCTTTATATCAGTGGAACAACTGCATTGAGGAGGGCCAGAGACATGCAGCTGCAATTGTTTGGCATCAGAAGATCTGGAGGAAGTTAGACTATGCCAACGTTTTTGAAGCTAAGAACATTTGGAGGGAAGAAGGCCCTGAGATCATAATCTCAGACTTTCAGAACGGCAGATGTTGTTGAGGTGTTCAGATAAATTAATTTATTTTCACAAAGCTGTTCCAATCATACTGAAACATTACTGTTTATGACAACATATATGATGGCTATCTATGGGGTCTTTGGGATATCCAAAAATTGCTCTGTCAAGCTCATGGGCATTTTTTGTCAGATGGGCATGCTACTCATGGGGGATAACATGGATTTCTTTAGCTAAGAATAACAGATCAGATAGCACATGGCTCTTAAATGAACAAATGGTGTGGTAATATATCACATAAAGATGTCAGCAGGGCAAAATCTCCTTTCAGCACAAAAAAGGGTCTCTGTGTACCAGTTACCTATGCAGGTTCAGACTCACTACATATGTTAGGTTTAAAGACAGGCAGACTTCAAGTGAGTGGGAAGAAGAATGCAGTAGAGACACTGGTTATACTGCAAGACCAATAATATGGAGGCTGTGGGACTGATATACTGTTTTTCTCTATGAGTGTAACAATCTAATAGAAACCCCCTTTAAGAGCCTAAAAAAAAAGAGGAATTCCTTTAAGAGCCTGAAACTGTGAGGTTATTAAACAATGGTAGTGCTGTGAAACTGCTGCGGTTGGATGTTATCCAGTATTCACACACTAGAGAAAAGCTAATATGAAAAGGGCATATTCGAAATGGTAGGCTTTAAGAAGACTGCTTGTTCTTGTAAAAGGTGGGATTATTACTCACTAAATTTAGGGTTCCTCACAGAGCAAATTTTACTGCAGATGCTGTTAAGTATACGGCATGTAGTAGAGGGCTGGATGCATTTACAAGAAAAATAAGAGTAGGATTATGGGAATGTTTAAGTGGTGCACATAGAAGGCATGTGCTGTCAGAGTCCTGTGAAAGTGTCTCAGCTTACGAAGGCTAAAGGAATGGGTATAGGTGTTAGAGTGTTTAGTGTTACTGTCTCATAGCCGTTGGTTTTCTGCTCCTGTCCTCAGCTAGAGTAGAGTTTGCACATTACCACTATGTCTATATTAGTTTTTGCTGGATGCTCTGGTTTCATATCAATACTAAAGACACGTCGTAGATGAATTGTCAACACTAGTGCTTGTGCCATGTGCAACTGAGTGTTTTTATGCATTCATTGATGGGCTGGTTTCCCATTCAGAATTAATTTCTCTACCTTTTGCAGACTGAGCACTGGGATAAGTGCCCACTCCCCAACATCCCTACAATGGATTAAGAATGAATGCAGTCATGGGAGGAGGATGTAGAGGGGATTGGTCACTATCAGATACTCGTTGAAGGCTTGTGTAGCCGAGATGTCAGAGGAATAAAACGTGTTGATTTACTAGCCTGTTAGTTTTTCTTTCTACCTGGTCTTTTTGCTGTGATTTGACACTCTAGAATTAGATGGAAGGGTGGAGGGATGGCCATGATGCTTAGATTCATATGGTGCTTCTAGAGTGTATGTAGAGTCCCACATAATGTGGCCCCTTGCTGAGAACAACAGCCAGACTGCAATCAGCCACTGTGCTTTGAAGGAGATGAGTACTACAGCAGACAGCCTTTGAATTTGTAAAATTCCATTAATTGAGGTAATCTGTACATTGCTTTGTCCATTCCACTGATTTCTTGTTTGTAATTATTTAGCAATGCTTATTAGTGGAAGATAAAGCAAAACTATCCTTCCATACATAAGAACATATCAATAAGTTATGAGAGAACATCATCAACGGGAGAGAAGGCCCACTACAGCAGACAAGACAGGTATTCAAGGACATAGGAACTGCACACAGGGAGTGAGGATTAACTGGTGGTATGGACAGCACCTAATGGGGTGGAGGGAAATGGACTGCATAATGGATGACTCCAAGAACAGACTGACCTAGCACAGTAACCAGGTTCCACCATCCTAAAAAGTAGAAGGGGGAATAACTGCAGTGATTTGAGGATAGGAATACATTGCTTATAAAGTTATTAGAGGACAGGAAGGAATTTCCGATTTTTCCCCACTGAATTTTCAGGTTTAGGTTCTCCAGCAGTGAAACAAGTAAGCAGGTAGACAGCGGCTGCATTCATGTAGTGTACAGTTTGACAGACTTGGAAGAGGGTTTTATACAGACATCCCTTTGAGGCAAGCCAAAGAGCTTGTCTTGGCAGATGTTGATGACATCCTCTTTCACTTTGGATAAAGTCTTGCATGTTATGGATTCCCACAGAGATGAGTAGTGGTTTTACAGTTATTGACTGTGTCCTGCAGAAAAGGGGTGCTCAGCAATCGCCTCTGCTTAAAGGGGGTACACATCATCTGTCATTTCTTCTGATCTCAATGTACTGTGCACAACTCTTGAATGTATAGTTAACTATAATTTGCATTAATAAATGCATCACTGTAGCAGTTTTCTCTAATTTGGTGTCTAATACTTAATAAGGGCTATGTGATGGCAGATGTGGAGTTAAATGACTCCTAGTCATCTTAGCTGTTTAGTGACGTATATCCCGGGCTAGAGATATGCTTACATTTATCATCAGTCTCCAACAATTAATCCCAGAATTATAGATATGAGAAACCAATGTAAGAATAAACAGCTCCCTTGAGGAGTTTCCAGTCACCTGTATCTAAATATCAGCTCACAGAACCGTAGAATTTTAGCAAAGGTATGGCTGTCATATATTCTTTAACACCTTTCCCTACCATTAAATGCTATGGATAACAAAAATTCAGTTTTAAGGTCTTTATTTTTTCCAGCAGAGTCCTAAAAATCAATAAAAAAATCAATCCTGAGCAACATGAACTGACAGGAAGTAAGCCGGCAGATGTCAGCTCATCATAAATCACAAGTCAGTACTACTGATGTCCAGGGAAGTTCATTCACAGTCTGGGGACAGCCAGAATAAGCAGGGACACAGATACCCTCATAACAATGAAGATGTCTCAGCAGGACACAGCACTGAAACAGATGCTCAGCGGCAGCTGGCAGCCAGGACTGTTCTGTACTGATCAGAAGAGCTTATGCTCCCATGGGTCATAGACTGACAAAAGCAGTACAGGCTCTATTCAGAGATTCTGTATCTGGCTACGCTGTGCTGGAAAATATTCTGCAGTACCTCTGCAGATTTATTTTTCATAGGAAGCTGACTGTCCAGACACCTCATGGAACTCTAGTGTATGCAAAAATCTGTTTGCTTTTCTAAGCAGAACTTTATTGCACTACAGAGGTATACCACATCACTGTTTTAGTTTTTTAGTTATTATTTGTTAAGCAGGCAAGCAAGTCAGCCCCCTAGTCATAAGGCTTCTTTTCATGGGTAACAAGGGAGCTGTATAGGATACGACTTGTCACACTAGAAGATGATATTGAAGGAATCAAACCCAGGACTGTAGGACACAGCTCATTTGCAGCACACTTCACCCTCTCAGGTGACCTGCCAAACAAATGCTTGTTAGGGCAAAGTGTTTCATTTGTTAATCCTGACATCTAGACTTAATTTAAAATGTATATCAATGAAGCATTTGTGAGAATCTATGCTGTCTGCTGGCTTTATATCAGGTCCTGAGACTGAAAAAGAGTATATGAAGTCAAATTTAGTATTATGTCCACACTGTTGAGATGAGGCTGAGATAGCCAATGACTGCACTCTCCTAGCACTGTCAGTACATTTAATTCATCCTTCTGGGGGCAGTTTGTTTGTCATTTCTGCCACTACAGTAATTACTGATGTAGCACTGCAAACTACATATGTATATCTATGTAAGGAGAGTGCCGAATCAAACATGAATTAAAAGATGGAAACAAGACAGAGGAATGAGTACCCTCTGTTCTCTTGTAAGCATCATTTTATTAATTAAAAATACAGTAATGGTAGAATGGTGTTAGGTAGTAAAGGTGTCTTAAATACAGAGAACTGTCATGAATAACGTTTCTTTGTTTACAGGGACTACAGTTTCAGAAGAAGGAAAATGGCTGATAACAGAAGGGGACATGTACACTTCATTTATGGAAAGAAATGCCAAAAACATTTGCAGTAATAATTGATAGCAGTGGTAATGAGATATTATTAAACCCCTTTTAATAAAACTGGAACAAGATGTTCCAATACGCTGACTTCAAGGTTTTTTTTTTGGTCTCAAAATGGTGACTGTATAGGCCCATATTGTTTCAAGGACATTTTTCAGGGGACATCCAAGGGGTAAGTTCCAGAACAAGCATACAATATCTTCAATAAATCAACTACTGAGAAATCACACTAATATGTTGTTTTCTTACACATCAGGTCTATAGGATAATACTATATTGCATTACTGAATACATAAACAGATGCAAAACATTTAACACTATGGACACAGCATTTTAGAGGTACACAGCCCTTAACAGCAAATAATAAGTGTCTGGCCAACCTAACCTATGCATTTCACCACCCAGCAGATAACTGTACAGCTTACTTAACAACAACTTATTTCTTTTCTTATCCCATCTCTCATGAAAACTAAACTAATCCCACCTATTCTTGAATTATTTCACTGTTTCTGATTGTAACATTTCTTCAGATTACATCTTTTCTGTGAATATTTACTCATGTCTCCCTTTAGATGTCTACCTGTTATCTTCAGATTGTCTTCTAGCTTTTGTATATCTTTTTTCAAAAGATGGTAGCTGTTTATTATGTAAGGAGTAAATGAGAGCCAGATATTCATTTTTGTGAAGTTATCTTTGTCCTTTCTAATTTACTAGCCATACATCTTGTATTATTGTCAGCCTAAATTCCCATAGTCCAAAATAGGTCTCATCATAGATGAATATAATGATACCATAACTGCAGGGTGCCTACTACCCACATGTCTAAGAACACAAATACCTTGTGAGTAGCCTTAAAACAGTATGTGATCAATGTGATTTCCAGTTCTCATTGTTTGGTGATACCAATGTACAATGGGTCGGGACTTATAAGTAAATTGCTTGAGTGCAATTACATTTTAATGTTCTGCCCGACCTCTGTAAGTCAGTTTCACCAAACTTTTAAAAGATGGTGCAACTGCAGAATATACATTCCAGTTTTCCTTATGTACTTCATTCTAGGGTGAGGCACAATAAATGGGATCATTTTTATTTTTATGCTTTAATTTTCTTGCCCCTTTGTATACCCTGCACTTGACCACCAGATGTTCCAAGTTTGCTCCCAGTGCTCTATTTTTCCATGGTATACCCTCTTTTTGGAGGGGAAATTCAAGAAGCACTTATATGAGCATAACTATGCTATTAAGAAAAAAAGTTTAGTCGATATCCTGTCTAGGCATACCACTAACTGTAACACTTGTAAAAAGTTTGTTTGTTACATGGTAAATTTTGTACCTGAACAGTTTAATGCACACAAGGAGGATAAGGATGGCATAATGTTAAAGTATTTACCTTACAAACAGAAGATGCAGGGTTTGATTCTCACATGGGGTAATTGGTTAGGCTTAAAATGGCTCACAAGGGAAGTTAGCCTAGTACTAATCTATGAATTGGAGTTTAAAAAATTGCAATGGCAGATCAAACTTAATTCATCTGTTTTCCTGGTTTAAAATTACTTTGACAACTAGAAATATGTTTTAAAAAGGAATAGAAAGTTTAACAAATGTAGATAAGCAATCATTCACAATATGTTGGTCAGATAGTTTTTAGCTCATTATATAAACGAGAGAATGTTTTTGTCTTTAGCATGATGGAGACCTCTGTGTAGGTTGAAAGTGCTTATTCTTGGAACTAAGCTTTTTCAGCTGGATTTTAACAGAAACCTAATATCTTCCATAACTTTTAGATGATTTATTTTTATTTTTATGCTCTATAAAACATGCAAAAAAGTAGTGCTTTTGCAGGGGGATGTTCCCCCTACATCTCCATGTGACTTAGCCTCCACACTCCCTTACTTATACCGACTCTAAAGTTGTATAAGTGGGGAAAAAAACGAAAAGTTAACATAAACTTCAGCAACACTGGCAAGCATGTATAAACTATAGTAGCAGCTTTTTTCTATGCAGAACAGTGATGAGGAAGTTCAGAATAAGGAAAATTAATTTAAAGTCAGAATAAGGAAAATGAACGTAAAGTTGAAACCTCTTCTTCCTTACACACAACAATGAGTACAGAAGCTCATAGACAGCTTAGATTATTGAAGTAAGGAAGCTGTAGCAAAAGTAAATAAAATGTTGGGATATATTTTAAGAGATATTAATTCAAGAAGCAAATAAAAAAATGATTCCACTGAACCAGACAATTGTGAGATGCCATTATAACATTAAGGTTTTATCTTTGGCTATACCTCAGATAACCCAGGTCCTAAAATATACATGGCTGGTGGAGACAGGAATGAGATTCAAAGGCTGGTTTGTTCAGCACCAATAGTAAAAGTGGGCAAAATTTCTTCCTAGTATGCCATCTGAAGGAAGACCTAGAAATATAGCTCCTGCAACACGGTCACTTGGGGAGTATGCATCTTCCAAGGAGTGCAAAGCACTTTATCCAAGCAATGTGGGGGTCCAGATGCATGCGCATACACGGTCTTAACATAGGGGACACTGCACTGGACCAGACTGTACTGTCAACCACCTCAAGAGGGCTGTTAGGAGTTGGCAAGTAAAAAAAAATCCTTACTATCACCAGATCATGGCAACAAACCCCAGTTCTTACCTTCCCTCCCTTTATCCATGCTCTAGGATATCGTGGGATAATAGGGAATGGATGTTTGATGATCATGGGGAAGGCCAACCAATCAGGAAGAAAATGAGACCATATAAAGTTCTGTGTGTAGCTCTGGAGAGCATTTAAGGAAAGTGACATCAGACTTGAAGAATTCTGGAGAAATGCTAATAAAAGAGTTTGTGAGATGGAAGGAACATGGTGTGAACAAAGACTTACAGAGTTGAGTCAGTTTTCACTTGATAAAGGAAAAACAGATGGGACAAGAGAGGGGGTACATAAAGTTATTGTGAATAAAGACAGCAGACTGGGAGAAAAACGGGAAGCAGTAATCAGACGGTCAATACAAATGTCTCTCTAGGATCTAATGAAGTATTTTTATGGTGGGGATGCTGACCCATAGAAACCATTTCCTGAACAGAATAATTATTCCCTTCTGTCATGAAATGAAATAAAATTAAATATATATCATTAGCTGATTCACACATGGAACTGCATTACTTAATTTCACAACATGCACTGTGTGGATGGAAACCAAGAATCCTACAATTGCTCATGAAATAAAAATCTCCGGGATTCATGAAGCTTGCGCCAGGTGCCGGAGTAGCGTCGGTGATCTAGCACCAAATATTGCTGCCGAGCAATTCAGTTACGAGCTGTTTCCATGTGCACTACCAGCGTACGCCAGAGCTGCACAGCTCCCTGCGCATGTATGCTAATTACCCCATGTGCAGCAGTGTAGCATGCAAATGAAGGTATATAGCGATTCATGAAGTGGTGCAGGCATAGTGTAAGCATGTAGAAATGTAAGCCAAAAAAAAGGTTTACATTTTGTCAAACATAAAATTGGAGCCATGAAAGCGGACCAAACTTATGTATTATAATGTTAATATATGTCAATGGCTAAATATATAGCCAATGGCATAAAAAAACATGCACAACATATAAAAATAACATTTAATGTCATGGCCACACTAACGCAAAGTAAAACCGCAGTGCATCTGTGCACAAACGGGATCACAAGGAAAATATATTTAGATGTCATAAACTACTATGTAACACTATTCATGATATCCCCATAATAGTCAATGGCATGCATGCTACACCACAACCATGGCGCAAGGGTTGCTAAGGGTCTGTGACAATGTTCCGTGCGGTAACTAGGAATTAGCAGTGAATGCCATGCAAATCAATCAAGTAATACTGAATTGCAAACGCCCCGCCAGTGTAAGGATGTACCACACGGCATAGCGGTACAACACTGAGGAGTGGCCTGGAGGTAAACATGACATCAAGAGAGGGGCGCCCCACCATAGCTGTAAGCACATTGGATCATTGCTAATCCATGTTGCCTGTTGCTAAGCAAGGCCGCACGATAGGGGTGTGGAAGTAGCCATAGATTTGCTTAGCTGAGAGCACACAAGGTAACCGAAAGTTCATGTGAATGTGGATGAAAACGTGCATGAAACCCGGTAAACGGCTGTGTGAGGCACACACCACAGCTGAAACAGGAAGGATACAGGAAGCCAATAAGGAAATACTGCAGCATGGTAATTGGAGTACAGATGAGTAATTAACACCTAGGAACTCACAGTGGGCCATAGACAACAGCTAACAAGGCTGCTAGCAGCTACCTGCAGAACAGGAAAGGGGAGGTACCGTACAGCAAAGAAAAGAGAACTGTCACAGCAGAACAAAGCAAACTTGCAGTAGATCAGCTACATAACCCATTTCCCAACACAATCCTGGGTTGTGAAAGTACAAGACAAGAAAGCCGGCAGCTGGATGCATGCCTGACAGTGGGAGGGGAATCGGGTTGAAAATTGAAGTAAAGGGCAACAGATGAATCATGGCAGCCAAGTGTAAGTCAACACCAAAGGCCCCACAATAGCAGTACCTGCTGTAAAACCAATAATTAAAATACCCCGCAGCTGGAATAGTACAAACACACCCAATTACACCAGCATCATCCATTGCACAATAGTATAAGGTGTGAAAGCCCCCCACACACACTTGTGTATTCCCATTCTGCAGCACTGGTGTATACAGACAGGGAACTTTTAAAATGTACATGTTAGGGGCCACCATAACGTTGATTCACCTGCATGTGTTGGAGACTGATGGTGGTGTGGAGGATGATGCTGACAACCATCTCTGGCACCGGCGGAGGAGAAGAGTGTTCAGACCCATGATAACCTACCAGGGGCTACATGATCTGGAGATAGTAGAGCATTACAGGGTGGACAGGGACACCATACAGCAACTTGTTGAGCTGTGCCGGCCATGACTTAGAGACAGAAGTAACAGAGGGGAACCCATCCCAGTGGACACGAAGGTATGTAAGGTATGTAAGCTTGAGAATACTAGCCACAGGTACCTTCCAAAGGCCAACTGGGGATATCATGGGGATCTCACAGGCATCAGCATCCAGGGTACTCCACCAGTTCCTGGATGCCATGTTACCACATGCCAATGAGCACATATACTTCCCCTGAATGCAGGTGGAGTTGGCCAGCAATATGCATCTCTTCCACCGTGTGGCAGACTACCCGGAGGTACTGGGTGCAATAGACTGCACGCACATACACATCAAGTCACCTTCCAGTAAGCAGGGTAGGTGCTACATAAACCACAAGGGATTCCCCTCTATCAACTGCCAGGTCATGTGCAATGCCCAGGGCATTATCATGGATGTGTGTGCTGGCAGCCCTGGAAGCTATCACGACTCCCACATCTGGCATGCCTCACAGCTGTATCAGGTATTTGCCAGGGGGGACATCCCATATGGCCACCTGGTGGGGGATGCTGGCTATGCAATGGAACCGTGGATGATGACTCCAATCAGAAATGCACACACAGCCAAGCAAGAATGCCATAATGAGGCACACACAGAAGCCAGAATCATCATAGAACCCATGTTTGGGATGCTGAAATCACGGTTCCGTTGCTTGGACATATCTGGTGGAGCCTTGCAGTACTCTCCAGGCACGTGTGCCCACATCTTCATAGTATGTGCCATGCTACACAATATGATCCTGCAGAAACAGCTGCAGCAGGGACAGAATGGTGAAGGCCCTCACAGCCCACGACCATTGCCAAGGGACCCACAGGCACAGAGGGACTCAGACCAAGAACAACCTGTGCTAGCCCCAGTAGGCAGATGGAGGCTTACTCAGTATGCCCATGCCTTGGCAAAGAGGGAATATATAGCACATACACACTGACAGTGTAGGCACTCATAGACTGACACCCTTTTCCACCTGCACACACAGCAAACATGGATGGCATACACACCACGACCACCTGTAAATTGTCATGTATAGGTGGTCTACTGTATGCATCCTACATAGGTAGCCGTCAACTATTGTACACACAACCGCCATTGGCACAAGGTAAGTCAATACCTGAACAGTAAATTAAGCTATCAGCATGTGTCCATACTGTATGTAGAGGTTCATAGATACATAGGTAGGTACATGCCCAACTGCCGAGGCCATTCATAAGCATAGGCAAAAAGTGTCTGCTTTCACCACCCCATCGATTAACTAACTGCCCCTCTGTGGAGCAGAGCCAATTGTGGGATCCCTGGGGTGTATCCACTGTTCCCCACCCACTCTGCAAGGATTCCCTGGAGTGTTAGTGAGGGGTTTTGTATAATGTAATCAGGGATGTAGTTCCAAATAATGGGGAGTATCCCTGACAGGATTCGTCACAGATGTTTACAAGTTACATAGTATACCTTAAACACATCTTGCATATATATAGGTAGTTCTCCACAGAATAATAAACATGTGGAACACACAACCGCTGAAATGTGCGTTAATCACCCTTGCACTACCAGTGCCTGCTCTGAGAGGTAAGATATCACTGGCAGGATTAGAACATGCAACCATTTACATAATCATCACAATAACATACCACTAAGCTACCTGAGATGTACCAATGGCAGTCGTGTATACTGACAGGATAAAACACAAAAGGTAGGAATGTGTTGAAATAGGACAAACCGGCATGTACCCAATGATAGGTGTATGTTTTATATATATATATATATATATATATATATATATATATATATATATATAGAGAGAGAGAGAGGGAGAGAGAGAAATATATGTCGATATATGGGGATATACATATATATGTAGATATATAGATAGGTTAACAACATCTGCATAACCATGGAGGTACATATAAATGGGATACCTATGACATACCGACTGCTTTACATGCTGACACGCGTAATCCCGAGGCTTAAGGTCCGAAAGAACACAGTACCGAAACACCAGATGCACGAGGTGTAAAATCACGATGTTAAGGGACATTTAGTCAGTGCTTCTGGTGTTGCGGTTCAGGTAGGTTACTGTGTGTAAGTGTGTTTCCCAGGGCTGCAGTGTGTGTATGTGTGTGTTCTTGGGGGAACTGTAATTTGTGGGTGTGGGTTACCTTTGTGCATCTGTTTGCATGATCTAGGAGGTAGAATATTAAAGTAGGGGGGTGTGGGGGGGGCGCAGACACTTACATGGGGGGTGTAGGAGGGCTTGGTCACCTGCTCATACATAGTGTAGGATGGTTTGTTTGGATGTGGTGGGTAGCAGTGTGCTTGTGTGTGCGTGTGTGTGTTCCATGTTCGTGTTACTTTCATGAGTTACTGTCACTGTTGGTAATGTGGGGTATGGGAGTCTGGGTCCGGTACTGTGTGCATCGGAACTCCGTGGTTTCGGGATTCCATAGGTATCCCGTATACAGCGGTTGAAGTGTTCATATATGTGTATAACATGGACCATAGCAATCAAACATTCCGCCACTACCAACCTTTATGAACAAAGGATATGGGGAGTATATGCCTATACGCTATTACAAATATATGCTATGGACATGAGCCAATGATAGTGCTACCACCTGTCCCACTTTGCGAGGGACAGTCTCTCTTTGGACGGTTGTGTCCTGACCAAATATATTAAACGTGGCAAATGTCTTGGGATTGTAGGACATAATTATGTCCCATATGTACTGTAATAGTTGCATACAATTGTTATTTCTGTATGTAAAATACCTACATGTTACAAGAAACAGGATAAGCAACTAAACTGCTACAAGAATAAGCTTATATTTAGGCAAGAAAGGAAAGTTCTAGCCCTTGTACTGACCGTGGATTTGTGTCGGCTTGAAAATTCTGATGTGTGTCCCGAAAATGTCCCACTATGGCCATATGAAAAGGTGGCAACTCTAGCCAAAGAGGGTCAGTCACCAACACAACTATGACGACTGCAAATACCTATGACAGAAATACACAGCTTTCATGTAGCAACACTTTATTACATTCATATGTATTACCGAAGGGATTCAAGGACTAACATCACCTGCATGCTATACAGGAACCACATAACAGTGCCTTAATGAATCAGCCTGCAATTACCATTGTATTAGTCCACAAAAGGATAGGTGTTCAAATAGGGAAGGAACCCTCACGCACATATTGATTATGTATAAAAGCAGTTCCTACACACCTCACCCCCACACCCAAACAAATTACAATACAAACTGTAATAACATCACAAATCATTCACTCACTGTATAACATCTGCAGAAGCCTTAACATACCTTGTCAGAGACACACTAACATGGCACTATGTGAAATAGCTGCTGTTATACAATGGAACAACAGCTGATGTTACAGGGTTTGTTTGCACTAATCCAGTTTCAGAGGGTTGTGTGTACCGGGATGTGTTAGCAATTACTGAGTAACAACACAGTATGCTACACTTGTACACCAAATCAAGGATGTCTGGTGAGCACACTGTAATCCACATAACAGTTCATGCATAGCCATACAGCCTTGAGCTGCCCAAACATCCTTGCCAGACTTAAACATCTGCAGAAGTATCAGGTACAAATAAACCCTGCATAAGTAGCAATGTTCTGAAATATAACAGCTGTACTCACATGTAGAACAAAATCATCTAGCCATTATACACAATCCATGGGCGTCATGAAGCTAATATGTGTCTCCATATAGCTGTTGAAATATATCACAAACAACACATCCAGGCTGTCTTCCTCGAAAGTAAGGCAAATGAACAATGCCCAAAAGGAGCACTCAGTTATACACCGGTGTTGCCATGGTATCAGCTAATGGAGTAGCTGCACAGCTGATGTGCATCTAATTAACTACTTTGGAACACCAATTGGTAGACAGGATACCACATGTTACCGTAACTAGAAAAGGATGGGTTATCACACATTCACACCATCCGTATATACCAACGGAACGTTACAAAGAACATTGAAACACAAACTGAAAAGGATTGAATCAACAGTTAACGACACCTCGGGTTACTAATAAGGTATGTAGAACAGTCATTATGTCTGTGTATTTAGTACCTTTCTGTAGTATTTAAAGTGCATGCAATCCATATAGTGGAAACAGTTATCTTGTAGTGATGTATTGTTGAGCATAGTAACGCTTGTAGTATTTGTGTGTACTGCTGTAGGTCACAAGGCAAACACCGCATACACCACAAGGGATGCTATATAAGTGCTTTAAACAGAAATACTCCTCATCAGCCGCTGTCAGTGGCAGGGCTGATCCAACAAGTATGTGCTATAACAGGGGATAGTATATGCTGATATATTGTAACAGAGTCTATATGTATGGGTATATTACTGAGAATAACATGTTGAAGGTTGGGCCACTGTGCAATTATGATTTGCATTGTGGGATATTGTGCCAATAACTGTGTAATGTACAGTATTGTAGGCAGATATGTATTACAAGCTACATAGCATTATGGTTATGTTAGGCAAACATTAGTTATGTCTATTGGTATTTACAATACACAATAACAGAATACATATGTCTTTTAGTCACCCGACAGTTTATCAGCATGATAGCAAAGTAAAATGGAAGAGCTAGTTAATTATCCATGCACATAAGAAATGTAATATGTGCAAAGGTAGGTACTAGGCTGTCTTACCAAGGGTATTTATAAGCCTAGCTAGAGTGTGTTAGCTTTCACCACCCCCATATGTTGGTTCCCTGTGCCTCTGTCCAGCAGAGCCACTGCAGTGATCCCCGGGGTACACGTCTGTCTCCCATCCACACGTCAAGGTTTCCCTTGAAGAGTGCTAGTGAGTGGCCCTGCCTGATGTACATTGGAATCATGTTCCAAAGCATGGGGAGTGTCCGGGTCAGGTTTCTATCCGTCCAGCACGTCCTAGTCATTGTTATGGTTAGGTGTATATCCCTAGAGCATGTGGCTCTCAGGGGCCTCTGTTTAGGTGGAGATTCCCAATAATGCACGTGGGGAGACGTACATCACGGTCAGGTGTTTAATCCTGGGTTGTAGGTTCTGCAGGACCGGCTGCAGGCTGAGCAGTCTTGTGGACAACTACTGCTCATACAACTTGTGTCCAGATGTATACAGGACTGGACATCGTGTCATGACACCAAGTCTAATGTTTAGAACAGGTACTTATCCCATGAGGGTTATCCAAAAATTGTGGGGACTGATGACCTTCTTTGCTTTACAGCAATAAGTAGGGTTATACATGCAAGGGATACATAGTTTGCAATCCTGAGACTGCCTAGGGTGAGACTGCCTACTAGATATGGGTAGGGGTCACTATGTGCAGATATGGCTGCGCCCATCTAGCAACCCAAGTGTGGGTGGTTTTGGTGAATGTTCAGGAAGGGGGGAGTGGTGTGTTGTGAAGGGGATCATGGGTATTCAAATATGTATCCAGGTGTGTTGAGGTTAGATGGCTCAGTTCACGCCAGACCATTATGTACATGTGTATTGCACTTTTTAATGTTCACATGTTTGTGGGACTGTATTGCAGAAGTGAATATTTGTTCTTTGGTTATCTTCCTGATTCACCCACTGCTCCCTCGTAGACCTCCAGTTCACCTATTGTGCATCCAACCCAGTCTCCCCTTGGCGAATTATTACATTACCCGTCACCCCACACCCCCATATTCCACAGACACTATCCATCCCTTCTCTAGTTGATGGCCCATGGCACAGTCAACAGAACATACTGCGTACAATACATATCTCTGGGACCAATATGGTTGTGAGGACTACCCCAGCATTTCTGATCATCCACATGCTGTACTTCACACACATAGGTACACACAAATACTTATCTTTCATGACATGGTAGGTAGACCCGGGTAATACCCGTTCATCTTTGGGCCGTCCTGACAAGGACGACTTGGACCGCGAATGGGCAGATATTGGGTGAATGCCCTGACCATTGGTAGGGTTGCCACCTTTTCATATGACCTGGATGGGACATTTTCTGGACACACATCAGAGTTTACAGGCCAACACATACCCACGGTCATTACAAAGGATAGTACTTTAGTTTTATGCCTAAATATAAGCTTTTATTGTTGTAGCGGTGTAGTTGTTTATTCTGTTTTGTTTACTTGCTTATTCTGTTTCTTGTAACATTTAGGTATTTTTATATACGGAAATAAGTATTGTATGAGATATTACATAAAATATGGGACATAATTATGTCCTACTATCACAGGACATTTGACATCTATAATGGTTTTGGTATGGACACACCTGCCTAGAAGGTGACTGTCCCTCACAATGTAGGACAGGTGGTAACCCTAAGCATTGGGATAGGCTTAGCAATTGGAGGCACGCTAACATGATGTGTTTCACTTCCACTTGGTATAACTAGCGACACTACAATGGAATACGGGCACAGGGTTTTAAATATCATTTGTTCGAGGGACGGGGACTCAATATTCAGCTACGTGCCTTTGTGTTTACTTTTTATTGTGGTGCTTGCAAAAATGTCTTGTATGCTTTGCATACATTTCAGTATCCACAGACACTGACATGAGTGATTACTATTAGAGGCAGGCTGTACTAGTCAGCATTTTAGGTTGCGCGTATGCAGCTGACATGTTCACGCCTCTGTGCTGTGCTTGGACACACCCCCTGCACTCGTACACATTTCCTATGCACGTGGCCATTACGGCAGCGTGCCTTCATTAATATGCATGTGGTGCTGCTGCGCCATCTCTACGTCGCACGGTCGGCACAAGGCTAACGTCGTCCTTGTGCCGAGCTTCATGAATCCCGGGGAATGCTTCATGTGAAAAGGAAGTAAAACCATAAGTCTTGATAGTAGTTAACAAGAGACAGTTCAACTTGTGAGGTGTTACATGTCGCAGTAACACCATCAACAGCTGGATCAGAACATGGATGCCTTTTACAGGTGATGTCAGATTCTTTTTTTCTTCCCCACAGGACATCACAAAGGCACGAGTGCATTTTTCTCAGCATCCATAAAGGTCAGCATTACTAAAAGGAATGTACTGTTTCAAAGGAAACATGTAATGTCCTTATTCAGCAGTCTTTGGCAAAGCACACCCTAGAGTCTTGAAAACATTAATCACTGACTGCAGAGTCATTACAAAGTACCATTTAAAACCTGTGTGATCTCCAATGTACCTCTAGCAGCTGCTGGAGATTTCACTGGTTGGTTGAGTCTGCGCCATAGAGGCTTAACTAAATGATTTTACTTATGAATCTCCCAGTGCATGTGACTGTGCCTGAAAGATGACAGCCAAGGGATTACAAAAGCTGCCAGATGTAGAAGCCTGCCCCCTAGCCTTTCCTGGAATATCTAGAAACTGATTTTATTTTAAAACTGGAGTGCTATGAATGCAGTAAGCACAGAGAGGACAGAGTGAAGAGGACAGCCCTTTGTTGACCTCTTGTTGTTGTAAGTGATAAAGCAGCCACAGCAGTATACAGCAGTGAATAAACAGAGCTCATGATATTGTTCAATGATGATGAGAAACACACCTTTCTTGTGAGATGGGAGAAAAATGCATGTTAAAGCAAGAAGTATTATATAATCTCCCTGGCATGCTTATGAAATGTACACAATTCTGCAGAATATCAAATTTTACCTCATATTTTTGATCTGTCCCTCATACACTTTTTGATTTTCTGTTAAATCACTTTGGATTATAGTCTGTCATTAATGCCAGACTTTAGAGTTTCATACATCATATTGTTCAGAACATGCATGCTAATGCAGAACCTGTAGTTCTATTAACCTCCTCAGTGAATTACACCAATATTTATGAATTAACTCTGATTTTGAGCCTCTTCCCCATTATTTTGGCATTACCCCTGACTCTTGAGCACAGACATTGGGAGTTATGCTCCCCAGGGATCACAGCCCTAGATACATCTGCAACCTACAGGAAATGCTTGTACAAGTACTCTAATAACTTACCCTCGACAGAGAGAAACTGTTCTGCACCTAGTGTGCTAGTTCTAGGAATCCATGCTAGCAATGGATATCCTTGGCAGAATGGAAGGTAGCTGGAAGAAGAAGAAGAATTCCCAACAGTCATACTGCCCTAGCCAGAAAAATAAAAATACAATCATTAATACTCATCATCGGTAGAGCAGCTTGTATGGCAGAGCACTGGAAAGGGATGGGGGAATATAACAAGGATTAGCAGAGTATGTCTGATGCTCCGTTTCTGAGATATTCATGTGCTCATGGAATAACAATATGAGAAGTTAAGACCATGGTCTGACGGCAGAAGTATTTAAATACAGAGAAGGAGAAAATAATACAAAATTTAAATAAGAAACAAAAACAAAACATTAACTAAGACAGCTATAGTCTTTAGCTGACACCAGAAAAGAATTGAGGCAAAATGTTATTACATTTTTGGGCCATGGGGTCTTCTCTTTCTTCCAGCTTTTAAAGCATTTTCACATCTTGTTGGTTTCAGAATGATTTGCTTTGTGTCTAGGACAATTCTGTGGTGTTTCTTTAGGTGTGTACTCTTACACACTGGTGCTCCTTCTAAGATTAGTTTCTGCCAGGTACCCGCTGTTCACTGGGATGAACAACAGCAAACCCTAATGCTGAATGATAACTACAGCAAACCATGTCTTGATGTAGGCCAGCATAATCCCAATTGTTTACCACTATATTTTACAAAGTTATATGTTATAAACTGACTGGTCAAAATGGCACTTAACCAGACAAAATTTTGTGATACATCATGAAAAAAAATTCCTGAGAACCAGGCGTAAAAATCACTGGTGTTGATAAGGAAAGCAAATAAACAGCTATTCCATTCTTTCTTTCTTTCATTAACAGTGAAAGATTACTGAAAACAAGTCTATAAATTTCCACATCAATATAAAATAAGCTGTGGCAGCATGCAGTTCCACATTTTCTATGTTTTCAGTTATATGATTTTCCTAAATACCCAAGTCCTGACATTCCTTGAGCTGCATGTCTGCTTTCAATATAGCTATCTTAGAATTTATGTTGAGACCTCTGCAGGTTTATTCAAAATCTGTGAATAGGTTGTGTCAGTCAGATGAGTCGTTTGGAAAAATTAACTGGTAGCTGGGAGTTTCCTCTGGAAGTCTATGTCTTAGGAACTTACTTTGATTTCTGGTAATTCAGTCACCAATGCTGGAAGTGGGAGTAGGTGGATGGGGTGAACTGTTTCCATGAGCAGCTTTCCTACCTTTGTCCTACCTAGGAAATATTAAGAGTTCTGACTCCTTACTGGGCGCTATCATCAGTTCCCCTAGTGACATGGACATCCTCCAAGAGGGTCTCACCCAAATAAATGGCTGGTGCCAGAAACTTGGCCTCAAGCTGAATACAAAAAATGCATCATCATGCCCTTTGGGGAAAGTGATATCCCCACAAATTATCACATTAATAACAATGTCCTAAGCACAGTCAGTTGGGAGGGATTTGGGCACCCAGATTGATAGCAACTTGACTTTTGACCACCATGTTACTTCCATTGTACGGAAAGCTTTCTACATGGCCCACCTTATACGTAAGGGCATCTCATTCAGGGATGAGGAGGTCATAACATTCCTGTATTCTTCCCTTATAAAGCCCATTATTGAGTACAACATCCCATTTGGCATGTACCTCGCAAAGCACATGTAGCAGCTGGAGAGACCACAGAGGTTCCTCGCCAGGAGAATCCAGGGCCTCAAAAATCTTCCATACACAGATAGGCTAAAAGTCCTATTTCCTCTATTCTGTTTCATACAGACTTCTAAGAGGTGACCTCTGTCTGGCATACAAGGCGATCTCGGACCCCGCCTTGATGGGACTGCATATCCGCAAGTCAAGCTCCACTCGAGTAACCCACCCATGCAGCCTCAACCTGGTCTGTGACATCAATAGAACTTACTGGTGGGACAGATTTGTGTCCCAGAGACTCCCCCATCTGTGGAACAGACTCCCTCTCCATGTAAAGCAGAGTACCTCTTTACCCCTTTTTAAGCACAACCCGTATAACTGGATGGGAAATAGAAAATGCATCCCTGGGATTCCACCTGTGTCCCTGCTGGACAGGGGTATCAGGTGCTGATTTGTCTATACATGGGATAAACTCTTGGCTAGTCTTATAAGGGCATCAGGGCCAATAGCCTAGTAACTTCCTATCATCCTATTAATACTGTTTGTGAAAAATGTCAAGCAATTTTCAGTGAATGTACAGAAGTGATTTCCTTAACAATTTAGCTGTGTGATCTTTTCAACTTACAATTTTCTAGAAACTGAAAACTTAAAATGGAGAGTTGAAAAACCCCAAAAAGATAAAACAGAATCTTTTTGCTGGGGACCAAGCCCCTTGCAACTCTCACATGGGAGATCTGCTCCCACAGCCTCCTAAATTAAATACACAAATGTCAGAGCCACACTACAGTGAGGAAAAGGGCAAAAACCCTTGAAAAGCACTCTGCCAGCTCACACAATGCAACAAACTGCAGTGAAACTCAGTGACATTCAATTTATGATCTAAACCCACTCAAACATCTATGCTTCAATGACCTGTAGGTAAGCCCTCACTTAACATTTAATAACTATGTCACCATCTTTAAAAGGATATATAAAAACTCTGAAGAAGACTTACAGAGATTTTTGTGACAAAGTTAAGGAGATTAGGGAAATTCATAACTTGACTGGCAGGCACAGCCTGCTCCAGCCTAGGCGCCTTAGGCAGCTGCCAAGAGCCCACTGGATGGGGCTGCCACAACATTTATTTTTTAATTAAAACAAATTAAATTACATGTCTTTTTTTAACAAAGTTCTTTTTTTAGAATGCACTCTGCGTCTGTGTGTGTTGATGCATGCACATTTAAACATTCCTGCTGGTGCTGCTGCTTCTTTTCTGCAAGCGGAATTTAAACTTGGTTCCTTCAATGCCCTAGTTAGGGAAAATGGATTAGTTAATTAACTTTGCTCAGGCTCAAATCACTACCTTCATTACAAGAGAAAACAGCCTGCATCCTCTAAACCTACTACCAGACTGCTAAAGAGTTTCTGTGCATTTTCAAGAAAGTGAGTTTCAGTGCATTTTTAAAAAGTACAGTTGTGTAAAATCTTACCATAATGGTAGATGTCCTTTTCTTCACTGTTGCAGTATTCATTACAATTGGGATCCCCTGCAAAGGGTGGCCTGATGCCCAGCCAGTATACCAAAGCCTTTAGGTTGCTTTATGGTATGCCGTATGTCACAAGTATGCTCCTTGCATAGCATAGGGCATAAAGATGATGTCCAGACATACCATCCTCAGAACTGAGAGCCTCAGTAGGAATGCCAGTCCAAGGAATAGAGAGATAATCAGTACATCCAGAAGAGAAATGGACCTGGGGGCAAAGGGAGAGAGTGAATACTGCAACAGTCAAGAGAAGGGCATCTACCTTTATGCCAAAGCTCAGGAAGAGCTCTCAAGGAAGCTATGAAGGATGGCCCTAGCAAAACCAGCTCTAGTTCTGGAAATTCCATACAACTTGAAGTGATTGGCAAAGGTATGCACAGAAGTCCACGTAGCTACCTCAAGAATAGAGTGAGTATCCAAACCCTTGAAAAAACACCAGAATAAGCCACAGTCCTAGTAAAATGAGCCTTAACAGAAGAAGGAAGGCTCTTATCATGAAAGGAATAACAAAAATAAATGGCTTTAAAAACCCAAGAAGGAATAGTCTGCTTGGACACAGCTAAGCCTAAGGACCCAGGATGAAAGGAAACAAAGAGCTGATCAAATTTCCTAATAGTCTTAGCTGTATCCAAATAAAATCTGAGTTGGCTATGCACATCCAACGTGTGCAGCACCTTCTCACTGACACATTAAGGAGAATGGAAAAAAGTGGGCAAATGAATAGACTGATAAAGGGATAGCTCATTGACCATCTTGGGCATAAAAGATGGATTAGTATGCAAGAACACTCTTTCCTTCAGAAATACCAAAAAAATGAGGACAAGCCATAAGGGCTTGAAGCTCAGACATCCATCTGGCAGAAGTAATGGCTAACAAAAGAACAGTCTTCCAACAGCAATGTTATAAGGAAGCTGAAGCTGCAGGCTCAAAAGGAGCCTGGGTCAGTTTTTCTAAAATAAAATTAATATCCCAGGGAGGAGGAACAGGCTTCCTGGGAGGCCCAACATGAAGGACACCTTTAAGGAATTGTTTATCTTCAAAACTAGAAGTTAAAGGAGAAGATAAAGGCAGACAAGCAGAGATAGCTGATAAGTGGGCCTTAATAAAAGAATAAGCCAGTCCAGCATTGAATAATTCACACAGACAAGAGAGAGCCAAAGGAACATCTCCAAAAAGTGAATCCAGATTACAAGAAAGACACCAAACAGAAAACCTTTTCCATTTGGATAAATATGATTTCCTAGTATTGGATTTCCTGGCCTCCTGTAGGACCCTAAGCATGTCCTCAGAAAAAAAGGTGTCTGTGTGGAAACAAAATCCTATTACCCACAGTGTCAATTGAAGAGTGGAGAGGTGGGAATGGAGGAGAGATCCCTTGTCCTGTATGAGTAGGTCCACTCTGTGAGGTAACTTGTGATGATTGCCCTTGGCTAAATGCTCAAGAAGAGGTAACAAATGCTGTCTCAGCCAAATGGGAGTTACCAACAAGATTTTGGGAGCACCCTGTTGAATTTTGGACAGGACTTTTTGAATGAGGGGAAGGGGAGGGAAAGTGTAAAGAAACATCCCCTTCCAAGAAAAACAGGGCATCCACCTTCCAAACCAGAGGACCTGGGACTCTAGCACAAAGAAGAGAAAGCTGTCTGTTCATAGGGGAGGCCAAAAGATCTATTTGAGGAGTACCCCACTGGTGGACAATGACCAGAAACACATCTCTGTGAAGCATCCATTCCTGGGACTGAGGTAAGGACCTGCTCAGAATGCTTTGACCTGAGGAAATGTAAACTGCCTGAACAGTCACTTGATACTTAATAGCAATATCCCACACTAGGAATACCAACTGGCAAACAAGAAAATATCTTGTCTCCCCCTTTTTGTTTACATACCACATCACTGTGGTATTGTCTGTAAACATCTTGAGATGTGCTGTGGAGAAGAGAGGATGAAAAGCAAAAACAACAGGCTGCTGGCTCCAAAAAATATAAAATGTATTAGGCTCTCTAGCACCTTGGCTTAACAGCTTTCAGGAGAGGATGAAAAGCCTGAAGAGCCAACATAAGAGCTCTCATCACTTTGACATTGGTGTGCTCTTTCTGTTGAACAGGTGACCACACCCCCTTCACCTTTAAGGATCCAAAAGCTGCTCCCCATCCCACATCTGAATCATCTGTGAACAGCTCCTGAGAGGGAAGGGAGGGATGAAAAAGGAGCCCTGGATTTAGAGACAACTGCGGACTTCACCACTGAGACAAGGTAGAAGAGGAACTACAAACTCTAGGGATGCACATGTAGAAGCCAAACTGACTTCAGAAACCACTGAAACTTTCTCATGTGGAGTTTGGCCAGAGGGAGCATAGGAATGGTGGATGTCATGAATCCCAGTCCTCTCAGAAACTCCCTGGCTGTTATAGAGGGCAGAGAAAGAAGTGTTTGAAAGAACTGAATGTGTTAAGGCCTTGGGAGGAGGCAGGGATGCCAGCATAGGCACAGTCTGGATCCTGCATCCCAGAAAAACATGGTCTTGAGAAGGAGTCAGAAAAGACTTTTTGAAGTTTATTGTGAACCCCAGGTTTTGCAGAAGACAAATGGCAAAATGAAGATTTTTCAACAGGATCTCTAGAGAGGATACCTGAAACAGGGGGTCATCCACATAAGGAAAGACTTGGATCCCCTGAAGTCTGCAAAAAACAATCGCAGCAGCGAGGCATTTGGTGAATACGCTTGGGGCAGTATAAAGGCCAAATGGCAAAGCAGAGAACTGAAAATTCCAGGAAGCAACAGAGAAATGTAAAAACTTCCTGAAAAGGGGATGAATCGGGATATGGAGATAAGCATCCTTGAGAACCAAAGACACCATATAAGCCTGAGAAAGCAAAAGAGGGAACAAAGTCTGAAAGGACAAGATTCAAAAAGAGTGCACTTTCAGAAAAGGGTCTAGATGAGAGAGGTCCAGAATTAGTCTCCAAGTACCCTCTTTTCTGGGTACTAGAAACATCTTGGACCAAAACTCCCTCCCCCTTTGGGACATAGGCACCCCCTTGAATAGTACCCAGTGTGAAACTGTCCTGAAGCACCTCTGGAGAAAAGGAGAGCTGTTCCAGAGGGGGCTAAGGAATAACCATAAAAGGGGGGATTGAAATGGCTGGAAAGAATAGGATAGTCAGACAGCACCTGATTTATCAGGAAAAGGAGACTTTTGAGGCACAGAATTCTGAGTAGCCTTTGTAGGAAGAGCCTGCTTACTACCCTTTTTACCTTTAGGAAGAGGGGAAGATTGCCTACGAACAAAAGATGACTTACTGGGGTAATTCCTCTGAAATTCAGGCACAGGAGAAACAAACACATGTTTAAGATCCTGTAAAGCCTTGCCATTATCCTGAAGGGACTTAAACATATCAGCAGCAGCTTCATCAAACAAGTGTTTATTATCAAGAGGGGGATCCATCAATTTAGCCTTAATAGCATCAGCCAAAGGTTGAAGCCCAAGTCAAGAATACCTTCTCATCACTGACCCAAAAGCAGCAACCCTAGAGAAAGCATCTGCTGCATCACAACTACACATGATGGAATGATGCACTACCTGGGAAGAAGTCCCTAACAGAGAAAGGGCAGAAATTTTACCCTCAGAGTCTGGAAGATAAGAAATAACCTGACAGGCCTGAGATAGGGGAGCCAACAAGTACCTGGTCATATGGGTCTGATAACAACAGCCCTAAAAGCCAAGGGAGCAGAAGTATAAAACTTCTTGCCTAGCCTTTCCATGGTTCTGCTATCTTCATCAGAGGGCAGTAACTTAGGAGAAGGAAGCAACTGAGGTGCCTTGTCAGAAGCTACAGACACCAGCGACAGGTCAGCAGAAGGACACCTGTACAAGAATTTACAGTCTTCAGGTACCCTATAGAGTCTATCAGGCTTCTTGGGGTTAGGAGGCTGAGTATCTGGAGCCTTAGAAGCATTAGAAAAGGCATCCAACAAGGCAGCCAAAACAGGAGGAACAGCAGAAGGTCTTGCACAATCCATCTGCAGCAACTCATAATACCTTTTATGAACCTCAGACACCTGAGCACAATCCCATTTAAAGAACTCCATCATCCTTGAGATCATGTCCCCAAAAGAAATCTTTTCAAAGGGAGTATAAGGGCTATATATTCATCTTCCTCTGAGCAATAGTTCAAAAGAGAGGGAATCTGGGAGGAATAAGCAAGGGATTCCACATCCAAACTTGCCTCCTCCTCAGAGGAATCCTGTTTTCTGGGTCTCTTAAGGGGGGTAGAGGACCAAAGGCAGGCTCCTGTCTGAGAAAACTTTAAAACCATCAAAGCAATAAACAATCCCTGAGTGAAAGACTGTCATTTACTCTGTGGATCCTTAGGAGCTGAAGAAATATGTTTAGTCTTTTGCTTTTTCTTCAATGGGACATCTGCCTTATAGAAATTAGAAGGCGCCGAACCAGGACGGCACTCAATAATGGTAGCAGGGACTTCTTTTCTGACTAAGATTTGAGGAACTCTCCTAGGCCCCTTGGAAATAATCAGCCTTGGTTCCCCTTGAACATCCAAAGTAGTCATTTGCAATGCCTCCTTGGATGTGCTTAAAGTCAGATCCACCCCGACTTCCAACCTGATCGCAACAAAGGAGTCAAATGATAAAGCCGGTTAAACCTCTGGGTATTCACTCACCTTGGGAGAGACGTCCAGCGGAGGCTGAATAGCGGAAGATTCTGGCCTAGATTTTTTGTCTGCTTTCTTCAAAGATGACTGTCCCTTGGAGCAGGAAGTTCCCTCCATTTTATCCTTAGCAAGAAGCTTAAGATGCTGGTTTTCAAGATAAAGCACCAAAGAAGAAAGTCTACTATGAAGGGTCTTACGAAAAAAAGGCCTGACAAATAGAACAGGCGG
Organism: Protopterus annectens; assembly: GCF_019279795.1. NCBI lineage: Eukaryota > Metazoa > Chordata > Ceratodontiformes > Protopteridae > Protopterus > Protopterus annectens. The sequence continues at coordinate 1,392,342,072 of NC_056728.1, forward strand.
TATGGTCATGCTAAGTGCCAAGGCAAAACAGACACTGCTCATGGTGGTCTTCATGGGGAATCTATCTCTCACACCGGCACTTACCCTTCTTGGATGATGTGAAACCCCACAAGCAACAATATAATAAAAGGAAGATAAGTAAAACAAAACTCCAATGGGGCACTTATCTGCAATGGCTTGGTGAACCAGCAACGGAACAGGCATTCAGACTGATGATCAAGAGATGGTGTCTGGACTGGTGGCAAAGAGGTTCTGAGGTTGGTATGCCTGGATGTCTCCTTTATGCCCTATGCTATGCAGGAAGCATACATGTGATGTATGGCGTACCTTAAAGCAACCTAAAGGCTTTGATATACTAGCCGGACATCAGGTCGCCTTTGGCAGGGGATTCTAATTGTAATGAATACTGAAACAGTGAAATGGCAGGACATCTGTGAGTTTCAAGGGAAGAGAAATGTACTGCTGCTCATGCTAAGTCTATTTTCAATGTGCGGCTGTTTTCTTTAGTAAATGGCCATCAGTGTCTGTGCTATAGAATTTGAAATCAGTGTTAGTAGCAAAATAGGTTGTATACTTGCCTTTTGGTTTAGAAGGCTCTGGGTTCTACTCCCACACCATATAATTGGATTGCTGATACTGCAGTGTACTTTAATGGGGGACAAGGGTGCTGCACTATTGAGTGTGTCTTCCTTTTGATGAGATACCTAGTGACTGTGAACCTATTGTTGGCTTGCCCACCTTTCCCTATTGGAATATTGCCAGCTTACCAATTTTTTTAATATAGCACAAGTTATTTATTCTTCAAAGGCAGCAGGCACTGAATTTGTAGATGAAACACTGAAATGTAAATGTGTCTGCCAGAAGCAGCATCTTCATTAGTTACAGATATCTTTAATGTGGAATTATTTAGATGACTTTTATTTCTGCATATACAGTGCATATTATCTGATATTGGTGGACTGTAATGACAGACGTTTGAGTGCCCTTTTATGATTGAAATGTTCTGGAATGGGTAGTTTTTGTTATTATTGGTTCATACGATTTGTTTTACTGCTTACTGGAAAAATGGTGAAAACTACAAATGTAAAACCCACTTTAATAAGTGGTGCTGTATTATACAAGGAATATAATTTAATGCAATTAGGAAGGTGAATCAAAGAACACATATATGTATGCATGGTCCTAAAAATGTGTGCAAAGGGCCTATGGTTTGAAAGGACTCCAAAGGTAAACTTAATCCACTACTGGCCAGACCCAATTTCTTTGAATGTGGAATTTAATGCCATTTCAATGTTCATGCTAAGTCTGTTTTCATTCTGAGACTGTATTTTTTTGTTTAGCAAATTGCTATCAGTGTTTGTGCCATAAAATTTTAAATAACAGTTTTAAATTAAATTCAAATATCTATAATCATTGTATAAGTAAAGAAGAAAACAGTATGTACACTGGCAGGTTTGAAAAGAGAAATAGCCAAGTAATAAGAGAAAGGAATGGGAGGTGCTATTGGCAAGGAGGGGGGGATACTGTGGGTGTGGCGTTTGATCCATTACCTGCCTAGGATCAATTTGATCATGATTTTGCTCTGCTGGCAGGGAAATAATAATGCAGGGTGAATATAAAAGTGATCTAAAAGAGAGAAATGACTTGGAGAAGCAGACAATTCATCAAACAGCTAATGGTCTCAATATCCCCTCAGTTAAAGAACAAACTGGATGCAAACAACTGCAACAAATTATAGAACATATCCAAATAAAAATGTTGCTCTTATTTAGAGACACTGCTTAAGAATGTGCCATAAAATCATGAGGAAAAGTGAAAGGAATTGCTAACCAGTAACCCATGGCTCAGGCAATATAATCTGGCCAGACATTGGGTCCTCAACATGACAATATCTGCTTGTTATTTTCCCATCACTGAATATTCTTTTGTTGGTCAAATATTTATGTTAGCTACTGATCACTGTTATAGGATTGCAATTTCATTATTAAGTACATGTGATAATGGCCAGCCTGTGGAAGTAAAGAGGTTTCACATCCATATGTGAGAGTTGAAGAACTAAAGAATATGCTGAGGCAGTGCTGACTGTGCATCTGGAGGTTAGTCTCCTTACCAAAAGAAGTCACAGATTTCTTTTTTTTTTCAAAATATTTTATTGTTTTTGTGAAGAGTGGGTGAAGAAATGTGAAGGTTGCCGGCCTAGCTAGATAGAATTTTGCAGATAATTCTGTCATTTGTAAATATGAATGTAAACTACAGGATTGTTGTCTTAAATGTAAAGAAATAGTGTTACATGTGGAACTGGGAAAAAATGTAACAACAGTGCACTCTACTGACCAAAGTAAAGCATGTGGTGACCCTTTGATGTAGATAGTGGTGCCGAAGGGTCTAGATGAAGAAATTATTTTTATTGTTTTAACCAAGAGTTAAATTGCTAAATTAAACATGCAAATTTATTTTTATTGCTTTGCTTCCTGACCAGCTGCAAGATAACAAAAGGAGATGTTAAGAATGTAAATGCAGTTTCTGTTAGCCTGGGAACATATGGAAGTGTGAAGAATGATGTAATGTGTAGCCTGGGAACCCCAGGAAAGTGTGAAGAATGATGTAATGTGAATCAGAACTGCAATTTCAATTTAAACAGAGAGAACCAGAGATTATTAACCATTTTTGTCTTGACCATCCAACTCATCAGCACTCTGCCTGTTTTCTTATGTACGTTTATCTTAGACTTGTGTTTTCTTTTAGAAATAGCTAGAAACTAGAAAGATTAGACTAAGTGCTTTTTTCTGTGCTATCAGAACTGTACCACTGAATTATTTTAAGTATTTCTCTGTGCTCTCTGAACTCTTGACTAGCACTGTGTAGTAGAAAGTATTGTCTTGTGTTTTTATTATTTATTATTAAATATTTTAAAACATTTTAACTGTGGCGGTTTTGTGTAGAGATAATTTAAGCTCTAGAGTACATTGCATATTTATAGTGATTGCTGTACCAAGTCACTCTAATAAGCCTTGCCTGTTTTGTTATACTACCAATTGGATAATAATATTGCACAGTAATAATTGGACACCCTTTTAAGGGCCTTTGAGTAGCTGATAAATATTAGCTAGGTGATGGCAGCCAGTACTACCGTATAGTCTGGGTAATAGGGGCACGGCTGGAGAACCTGTGCCAGCTTTTCACAGGAGTGTCTGTGTGGTTGTATAAACTCTTATCTCAAAGTGTGTGCATGTCAGCTACTTGGGCATGGACCCGAAGCACTGGTTGGACAGAGAGGGTGCTGGAGGTTTTAGCTTGCTCAGCTAGGCTGAGATCTGGACCCTATAGCTGTGCCAGTGAGGAGTCTTATTGGGGACCTGGAGAACAAGGGAGTGACCAGCCCCGAACTGACTGTGATCTCTGTGTGCTCTTAAGGGAAATTGCACTTTATTGTGTGTATCTGTTATCCTTTCCTTCATATATGAGATGCCCTCTCTGGTGCTAGTGGTGAGGATTGAAGCTCCTTGATTGCTGGGCAAGGGCACAGGCATCACATATTAATTGGTGGCAGTGGTGGGATATGCACATCACATATTAATTGGTGGCAAATACTAATTCGCTTCTAGTGGTGTGGGTAGAGTGAATTCCTATAACTTGTGTACAGTGAGCTTTGAAGGTATTTTGTACTCTAAATCAGCCATGCAGTGAATACTCAAGAGTTCAGATCACAATTGTTTTATTTTTTTTGTTAGCTTAGTTAGTCTGGGTGAGGAGGCAGCATGTCAGCAGAGGAGTATGGAAAGCTGACTAGGAGCCAGCTGGCGGAGATGTGCCAGGCTAGGGGACTGGTGCATGGAAACCTGACTAAGGCAGACCTGATTGCAGCCTTGGTTACAGCTGCATCAGAAAACAGTAACCAGGAGGACAATCAGACAATCGGATATAATACCCTCAAAGAATGGACAACTCAACTTTTCTGCAGAGGACTTACAAATCTATCTGGAGCTAAAGAGACTTGAGCTGGAGGCTAAGCATTTGGAGATAGAAGCCGAGGAAAAGGAGAGGCAAAGGAAGAATGAGAGAGAAATGCTGACTTCACCAGAGTCATGGAGGTAATGGGGAAGGGAGTAACTGGACCCCAGAAGCACAACAGATCAGTAAATTTATTATGCAGTTTAAAGAGGGGGATAATTTTGATAGCTTCATTCATATGTTTGACAGGGTATGCAAACAGTATAGTGTTGATCAAAGGCTCTGGGTACGGTTCCTGACCCCCTTGCTCCATGGTAAAACTGTAACTGTAACTGTATTGTCTAAAATGTCTGATGTTGCATGTCTTGATTATACTGCTGTAAAAAAAATGTCTAATAGAGTTTTTTAAGCTAACAACTGAAACGTATAGGAAAATGTTTTGTGAGCATAGACACAAGGCAGATGAAAGTGTGTATGAATATGTTGCTGAACTGAGCATTTATTTCCATAGGTGGGTGAGTGAATGTCAGGACACCACTTTTGAAGGGCTGGCAGACCTTTTTGTGAGGGAACAAGCCCTTAGCACTTTGCCTGAGGACATGAGGATCTGGTAGCTGATAGACAATGTGCTACTTCAGATGAGTTGGGGAAGAAGTGAGACCTATACCTGGCAAGCAGGACAGCCCTACACAGGAAGTGGACCCCCAGTACTTCTCATGGGTCTAAAGGAACCCATGGTGGGCAGCACAGACTCCCCAACAGAATCTGCCAGTAGCAGGGGAAGCCTCTAGTCCAGGCACACATCCAGGAGCTAGGGTTAAATGGTTTGAATGCAACCAGTGGGGCCATGTGGCATACAGGTGTCCATGGAGGCAAGGTGGGGAACAAAAGGTGAGGGAGCCAATAAGTGGGGAAGACAAAATGCCAATAGTAGGATGTCTTGGGACAACAAGGGTACCAAACTACCACCAGAGGCTATATCCTATTGTAGTGAATGGCAAAGGGGCCATTGCCAAGAGAGGCACAGCCTCTGATATAACCATTGTAAAGCCTGCAATGGTTACAGAGGAGCACTACTTGCCTGGGCAGTCTACTCTAGTCAGGGCTTTAGCAGGGATCCCATTCCAAATACCTTTGGCTAGGGTTCACCTTGACTGGGAGGGTGGAAGAGGAAGCCAGCAAGTAGGTGTGTTTGATGATATACCTGCAGATGTCCTGCTAGGGAATGATTTTGATAATGTGGTACCCTGTGCTTGTGCAGTTACATGCAGTCAGGTTTGAAGAAAAGCAGGTAAGTCTGGTATCCTGGGGGAGACCCAGACAGACTGCATACTTGCAGCCAGGACTGGTGAGGTGGTTACTTCAGGGAGTGAGCTATGCTGTAGCAGTGAGACTGAATGTGAGCCACAGCTGCTTGTGGGTATGGATGGTCCCTTGGACAGAGTGACTGCAAACGTAGAGGTGAGTAGTAGTACCCAGGCTGACAGTGAGTCACCACAGTCAGAGAATGCCAGACTTCCTGTGGAAGGGGAGCTGGGAAGGGTTACAAGGAGAGAGAGTTGAAACAGGCTCAGCTCTCAGACCCTACATTGCAAGGCCTGAGGCAGGTAGCTAGGGAGGCACCTGATTCTCAAGGAAAGGGGGAATCTGTATACTGGGACAAGGGTTACTACACAGAGCGCAGACCCCTGAGGGAGGGCTAGAAGGTGAGAGAGTACAGCAGTTGGTAGTGCTTAGAGCCTACCATCTGGTGCTTCTAGCCATAGCCCATGATATTCCCTTTGCAGGTCATATGGGCATAAAACATACAAAGAGGTATATTATGCAGAACTTCTATTGGCCTGGAATTTCCAGAGATGTAACAGGGTACTGCAGGACCTGTAAGCAGTGCCAAAAGGTAGGCAAGGCAGGAGACAAGGTGAGAGCTCCTTTGATGCCTTTGCCTCTGATTGAGGAGCCATTTCAGAGGGTAGCTATGGATATTGTGGGTCCTCTGAGTACCCCAAATTCCACAGGGAAAAAGTATATCCTAGTGGTTGTGGATTATGCTACACGATATCCCAAGGCAGTGGCTTTGTCTTCCATTGAGGCAGAGAAGGTGGCAAATGCTTTGTTAGAGATTTTCAGCAGTGTAGGTTTCCCAAAAGAAATACTGACTGACAGAGGTGCCAATTTCATGTCAGACCTGTTGGCTTCTCTGTGGAAGTCATGTGGGGTTAAGCACATGTAGACCACCCCTACCATCCACAGACTAATGGTCTTATTGAGAGGTTAAACTCTACAATCAAGTCCATGCTACAGGCATTTGCAGATCAGTTTAAGAGGGAGTGGGACAAATATTTGCCCAATCTGTTGTTTGTTTACAGAGAGGTTCCCACAGGTTTTTCACCCTTTGAGTTGCTGTATGGGCATAGGGTGAGGGGACCTCTAGATTTAATTTGAGATGAGTGGGAAGGTGAGTGTGAGTCTCACAAGTAGTGTGTTGTGGCATACATCCTAAACCTCAGAACAAGGCTCAGGAAACTAATGGGCTTGGCCCAGGAGAACCTGGCAGAAGCCCAACAACAGAAAAAGGTGTGGTATGACAGGAATGCTCGAGCTAGAGAGTATGCTGTGGGGCAGCAGGTAATGGTTCTCATTCCTGTCAGACACAACAAACTGCAAGTAGCTTGGGAGGGACCCTACAAGGTGGTAAGAAAGGTAAGTGATGTTAACTACATGGTGGAACTGATAGGCAGAAGGCAGGGGCACAAACTGTACCATGTTAACATGATGAAACCTTACCATGATAGGAAAGCCCTTGTGCTGACCATTTGCAGTGGATTGCAGGAGGAGTTTGAGGGAGATCTGGGGAGTGATCTCCTCAGTGAGGCTCGGGCTGACACCTCAGTGGAAGGGGTAGCAATGTCCCAGCAGCTATCCCCTACTCAGGTTCGAGAAATCCGAGCAGTGTTGCAGGAATATGGGGACATGTTCACTGGGAAAGCAGGGTGCACCCACCTGGTGCAGCACCAGGTGGATACAGGACCCCAAAGGCATATTAGGCAGGCCCCTTATAGAGTGCCCGAGAGAGTCAAACAGACTCTGAGGGAGGAGGTACAGGCAATGTTGCAACTAGGGGTGATTCAAGAGTCCAACATTGCCTGGGCCTCCCCAGTGGTGCTGGTGCCAAAGAAGGATGTCAGCACCAGGTACTGTGTGGACTACAGGAAATTAAATAGTCACACAAAGTCAGATGCTTACCTTATGCCTAGGACAGATGAAGCCCTAGAGCAACTGGGTGGGGCTAAGTATCTTACAACCCTTGATCTTACCAAGGGTTACTGGCAGGTGCCCTTGACTCCCAGGGCTAGAGAGAAGTCAGCCTTTGTGACCCCTTTTGGCTTGTATGAGTTCACAAAGATGCCCTTTTGGATGAAGAATGCCCCAGCAACTTTCCAGAAGCTGGTAGATCATATCCTTGTAGGAGCAGGAGGGTCTGCCCTTGCTTACCTAGATAATATTGCCATCTACAGCCATTCTTGGCCAGAGCACCTTCAGCATGTCAGGGAGGTGCTGGACAAGGTTGACCATTAAGCTGAGCAAATGTCAGGTGGGTATGGCAGAGGTCTCCTACCTAGGACACAGAGTGGGGAGTGGTAAGATAAGGCCAGAACCTGCCAAAGTGGAAGCCATTTATACCTGGCCTGCACCTGTTACTAAAAAGCAGGTGAGGGCATTTTTAGGTACAGCAGGGTACTACAGAAAGTTCGTCCCCAGTTATAGTACCATAGCTGCTCCCCTCACAGACCAGACAAGGAAAAACAGGCCAGATAAGGTAGTGTGGACCCCAGCATGTGAACAGGCATTCCAGAGGCTTAAAGAAGCTTTGGAAGGACCCCTTGTGTTATGCCAGTCCAGATTACAGCAAATAATTTGTTCTGCAGGTGGATGATTCGAACCATGGGGTGGCGCTGTACTTAGCCAGATTTCAGAGGGAGAAGAGCACCCAGTGGTTTATCTCAGTCGTAGGCACCAACACAGGGAGGAATGCTATGCAGCTGTAGAAAAGGAATGTCTAGCCATAGTGTGGGCACTGAAGCAACTTCAGCCTTATCTGTATGGAAGAAAATTCACTGTAATGACCAATCACAACCCCCTAACATGGTTAAACAGAGCCAGCCAGCAAAATGCCAAGTTGCTAAGATGGAACCTGGGGTTGCAAGCATATGACATGTCAGTGCAGCACCACATTGGGAGTAGCAATGCCACTGCAGATGGGCTCTCAAGACAGGGAGTGGGGTAAGTATACTCAGATAGACCTGACCCTCTCAAGCAGCGTTTCCCAAGGGTCACTTGAAAAACTAGCTTGAGATCTCCAGGGGGTGAGATAGGTGAAGAGTGGGTGAAGAAATGTGAAGGCTGCCAGCCTAGCCAGATAGAATTTTGCAGCTAATTCTGTCATTTGTAAATATGAATGTAAACTACAGGTTTGTTGTCTTAAATGTAAAGAAATAGTGCTACATGTGGAACTGGGAAAAATGTGACAACAGTGCACTCTACTGACCAAGGTAAAGCATGTGGTTACCCTTTGATGTAGACAGTGGTGCCGAAGGGTCTAGATGAAGAAATTATTTCTATTGTTTTAACCAAGAGTTAAATTGCTAGATTTAAATATGCAAATGTATTTTTATAGCTTTGCTTCCTGACCAGCTGCAAGATAACAAAAGGAGATGTTAAGAATGTGAATGCAGTTTCTGTTAGCCTTGGAACCCAGGGAAGTGTGAAGAATGATGTAATATGTAGCCTGGGAATCCCAGGAAAGTGTGAAGAATGATGTAATGTGAATCAGAACTGCAATTTCAATTTAAACAGAGAGAACCAGAGACTATTAACCATTTTTGTCTTGACCATCCAGCTTATCAGCACTCTGCCTGTTTTCTTATGCACGTTTATCTTAGACTTGTGTTTTCTTTTAGAAATAGCTAGAAACTAGAAATATTAGACTAAGTGTTTTTCTGTGCTGTCAGAACTGTACTACTGAATTATTTTAAGTATTTCTCTGTGATCTCTGAACTCTTGACTAGAACTGTGTAGTAGAAAGTATTATCTTGTGTTTTTATTATTTATTATTAAATATTTTAAAACATTTTAACTGTGGCTGTTTTGTGTAGACAATTTAAACTCTAGAGTACATTGCATATTTGTAGTGATTACTGTACCAAGTCACTCTAATAAGCCTTGACTGTTTAGTTATACTACCAATTGGATAATAATATTGCACAGTAATAACTGGACACCCTTTTAAGGGCCTTTTAGTAGCTGATAAATATTAGCTGGGTAGTGGCAGGTGGTACTACTGTATAGTCTGGGTAATAGGGGCACAGCTGGAGAACCTGTGTCAGCCTTTCCCAGGAGTGCCTGTGTGGTTGTAAAAACTCTTATCTCAAAGTGTGTGTGTGTGTCAGCTACTTGGGCAGGGACACGAAGCACTGGTTGGACAGAGAGGGTGCTGGAGGTTTTAGCTTGCCCAGCTATGCTGAGATCTGGACGCTATAGGTGTGCCAGTGGGGAGTCTTATTGGGGAGCTGGAGAGCAAGGGAGTGACCAGCCCCAGACTGACTGTGATCTCTGTGTGCTCTTAAGGGAAATTGCACTTTACTGTGTGTATTTGTTATCCTTTCCTTCATATATGAGACGCCCTCTCTGGTGTTAGTGGTGAGGATTGAGGCTCCTTGGTTGCTGGGCCAGGGCATGGGAATCATCGTTTTATTAATAAAAGATAACAGAATGTATTAAAGTTTTAAATATATTATACTATTTAAATATAACAGTACAAATGTCAAACAAATGAAAAAGTAAATAAACTATTTAGAATATTTACAAATTATGTAAGAGTAGATTATAAGTAATTGACACAAGCCATGAATAAGATTTCAAATATCAAATAATATGAGCATTTCTAAGATAAGACAATTTCAATAAGGACTAATACTTTCTTCCAAGGATTGTCTCCGCAGTGGTGGTGCTGCGGTAGCGTTGTCGCCTCACAGTAAGACGCTGTCCAGTTCGATTCTCAGCTAGAGCGTCTTCTGCGTGGAGACATACATGAATGGGTGTACCTTCGTTGAATGTTGTGCATCAGGGCTGGTAACTCGGCACGTAAAAATCAACTACCAATCATTAGCAGACGGGAGTTCCGCTGTGGCGACCCCTAACCAGGAAAAGCCGAAAGACACAACAACTTTCTTCCAAGGATTATTCTTAAGAATATTAGGAAAAATTCGAATCTTCTTAGTTGTTTCTTTAATAGCTGTATCTTTCAGGGAGATAAGAAATACACCAAACTATGGTTCAGAAAGATTTTTCCAATTTCTTGTAATACTTTTCCTGGTCACAGTAAGAATTATCCATGTTAAGTAAAAAAAAAAGTTTTTTTTAGGATTTTTTTTTAATTTCCAAAATGCTGAATAAAATCAACTCTTTTGTCAAAATAAAAAATTCAGACCATAAAGCTTTAAAAAATCTTGAATCTTTTCCTAACAGTTGCATATCATGGAAAAGTCATGGAACATATGTAGCAATTAGCCTTACAATATTTTTTATACCTCCAGCATTCAGACACATCTTCCCTCCAAATTTAACAAATCTATTAGGAGACAAAAAAGCTCTGTGTATAAATTTCCATGTAAATTATCTCCAATAAAGAGTCCAAGATGTGTTTTTAATAGAAAGAAGGAGATGATCTTTATTTTTTCAGTTAAAGATACCTTATGATTTTTGTAATGAAACTCCAGAATTTATCATTTAAATTACTAGCATTTTTTACTAAAACTGCATATATTCAGAACATGGAAGGCAGCTACTGGCATGGGGATAAAGTGTGTGTGTGTGCGTGCATGTGTTTGTGTGTGTGTGTGTGTGTATGTGTGTGTGTGTGTCCATTGAGGGGGTGTCTCTGTGTTTATGTGGGTGTGTAGGTGTACGTCACTGGTGCAGAGACACAAAACCCCTCTATGAAATCACTGTTCTGCATTCAGGGAATGACCAGAGTGCCACACAGCTGACCACAGAGCTGAAAGAAACAAATGCCTTTGGCTGATTTATTTTCTTTTTTGTTGGTGGTGGGGAGGACAAAAGCATTTCTCATAGCCATTTAGGCAGCATCTTAGTACATACTGGTGAAGCTACACTGGGAAGCTGGGAGAAAGCTATGTGCCAGGGCAACTCTGTATGCCTACACCTGGGGAGGGATACAGGGGTAGCCAAAGGAAATATCCCCCAGAGTGAAAGAATGATGGCATCACTTCATGCTGTCCTGACTTTAATCAAAGAGGTTAAAAGGAGCTATGAGTAGGGAGATCACAAAGGTGCAAGTAAGAAAACAGAAAGTGTGAAAAAATATATGTTTCAAAGCTGCCCTCCCCATCTTCTTGACAGTGCCCACTAACACCTTACTGCTTCTTGTACAAGAATATACACAAGGGGGACAGCAATGGTGGGGACAGGGAAACTAGGAATGTCTGACAGATCCTGAAGTGTTAAGTTAAAGAAAATATTCAGACAAAAAGTAGAAAGAAAATATAACTACATATTTAGTTTTCTCTATCTTAGTTATGACAGTATATACATTAGCATTTTTCCTTTGTTCAGTAATGCTCCCTCAGCTTCATTGTTGATGCATTCATTCTGATACAGTTCTCTCCATGGCTAAGTAGTTCACTATCATATCTTACCTCAGACCTGCAAAGTCCTACTTCAACATGCCTTTCAAAGAAACGCATCTGGAAACATGCAGGATTTGTAGCGCTGTCTCATAGGTTATACATGCGTTTGTCATATAGATATTGACGTAATCAATAGCAAAGTATCTCTCTCTCTTCTTTTCCAAGCATTTACTTATTCCTGCTACAAACTGGCAACTTCTGTAAAAGCATACAGTGGGCATTCATCAACGATACAAAGGCAAGGTCTCTTCATCAATCATTAGACTTGTAGAAGGTTTCTTAAAGTATACATTTTGTACTATGGTTGGAAAGATCAAAGGGTTTATGCTATATTTAGGATGGAACCTCTAAAAATGTCTCTCTACTTCAACCTAATAACAAATCCAAGTGTCTTTATCCTAATACAGCTATAATTCACTGTCCACCGCCTCAGAAATATAAGCCATGTAATTTACCATCCTATGTAATATAAATTGGGTAATCTGCAATACTCATACAATTATGAATTATGATCATTAAAATCAGCTTCAGTATGGTAATTGTGGTAACTGATAACTCCCTAATTTTGCAGTTACATTGCACATAATGTTTTCAATGTTAGTACTACAATACCAATTTTGCTCACTATTCAGTAAATCTGTTTATATTGTTAGACAGGGCTACAGTGGTGTTTTTGCAAAACCTTTATCCATATGTTGATAAAGAATATTATTTATTATTGCTGTATCTTAATTTTTTTCATCTGTTTTTGTTTCTACATCTCATGCCCAGGTAGTGGTTAAAAAGTTTTCTTGGATCTCATTTAACAAATGCTAAATAATTTAATAAAATAAAATGTGTGAGTGAGTACAGTGTTAGCGGTCTGAAAAGAGCCTGGGCCTATCCATAAATACACAGCATCTGCAGAAGACTTTAAGTATGGCTGTTATGTCTGGAAATGGAACTCTGTCACCGGTAACTAACACTGACTAAAAGACAGTGTGCCTTTATATTTTGAAACAGATATGCTTAGGCCATTCTTGTTCCTGTGGACAGCAGTTAGTTGCAGAATAGACAAAGGAACAAGGCATACACATAGCTAACTAGTTATGCGCCTTGTCTCTGTTCAGTGGCACAGATATGCAGATTTCGTTTTTCTCATGATAAGAAGCAACTGTGCCAAAAACAGCAGTCATGACAAACTAGGTTTTACACTCATTATCAAAGCTCAAATTTCCTACAGCTAAGCATATTATAAAGTCACGGATGCACATCCAAAACTGTTCCAAGCTAAAGGTTTTATGCTGTAAGTGATGTGCAGGACATTTATCACAGCCTGTGCTTAGCTTGTACATCTTTTACAATATCACTGTTTTTTATACTGCATAATATGTTTTGCTGCTGAATCACCATGGAAACTACAACATGTGATTTTCCCTGTGGACTTGCATGGTGATCAGATCTGAATTAACAAACAAGTAAACAGGCAAGAAAGTAGGTTTATCCTGTTATTATCATGCCAAGGCCAGCTCCAAGAAGGCTAATGATAGCAATTCTGCCTTGTGACCTTACCAGCAGTATTGCCCTAACAGCTCTGGAAGAAAGGTTGCATTCTTAAACTGCACTATGCTGAGTAACTAATACTAACATAAGTAAGGAAAAGATGCTTCATCTGCAAATGGACACCACATAATCTGTAGCATATGTTTATATATCTTATCCGGTATCAAATTACCAAAACATATCATGGTTTGTAAAATTTTAATGTTACCAAATGCCATGATAGCTCTTAAACTTTTGTCAGAATGTTATTTTAAGCTAAAGAAACAAGTTCAAAATAAGAAAAAAAGCTAAATCTTTATGATGAAAAGGAACTGCTGACAGATATGACAGCTCATAAAAGATTTAAACAAGTCATGCGAATATTACAACCTATCCTTGACAGCTGAGTGAATAATACAATTGAAAAATAGAGCCACCCTGTAAGAAGAAAAGGAAACTCTCATAAAACCCTATACATACCTTTGAACTTCTGAAATGGTGAGCACTTCTCAGTTATAACTGAATCAAAGCAAGATAAGGCTTCTGGCCATAGCTTGCCACAAAAGATGAAAGTCAAAACGTCACCAAAAACACAGGGGATAGCAACAGCTAGGTAGTTTGAAGAAATAATTCTCTGGGCCCCAAACTCCCTGTGTTCTCTCTCCTTTTGGTCATAGCCAAGCTGTCCATGTAAAAGATGAAAGAGGTGTGCCAGTGAAGGATACAGAAGCTGGATAATGGAAACTTTGAGTAGGTTTAACTGCTGCCCTGATTGGTGGGCTAGGTCTAACTGGCTACAAAGAACTAGGGGTAGCAATTCGAAACTTCATCTCATGCTGTACTTTACTATATGTCATAGCTTTTAATGCTATCTGGTTCATAGGTGAATACTAGACTACAGACTATTACAACTAGCCAATAATCAGAGGAACAAATCAAACTGTATACCTTATAATTGTGAGGGTAAAACCTTAAGTAGGTTAGTACTTAGTAGTTAACCTTAGACCTTAAGCCAACCATCCCTCTGAGGCTTAGGCAGGCTATAAAAACTGGATTTTGTTAGAGTAGAATGTCAGAGTAAAGGAAATTCATGCTACTGATTTTTTTCCAATGAAAAGTTTTTTTCTTCCTAGTAATCTGCTCTCCCAGTACAAAAAATGTAAGCCTTCTCTACTGTAAGTCATCTGTATTCATCATTCAGGGTGTTAGCCCTTTTGTCACATTCAATGACAGCACACTGCAACACATCCAACATGATGATACATGATACATTAGGAAGGCACAACCTGGGCCAGGCTAGCTGTTCATCTCCTCTAGACAATAAAATTACTGATTATTGTACATCGTGTTTGCATATACTTTACAGGGCTCTTCACTGCTTGTACTGCATGCAGGATATTGCAGTCACATACCTTGCAACTTACTATCACAGCTGGATCCCCAGTGCTATGGGGAAGTGCCCGGAGCATCCATGATGAGTAGTTAACTAAAATCGTCAGTCCTAAGAGAAGGCATTAACTATCATTATGCGTTTAGTCCTTTATGCTGATGAGCTAATTACTGAGGGCTCACATATTTAAAAAAGCTGGTCAAGTGTGCCAGCTAGTCAGTCGTGCCTAGTTATTAATGTCAGTGACATCTAGCAGGTGCGCATCTCAAGTATATAGCTGATGCTAACTTGAATGAACCAGGCTCTTTAAAGTGTAAACACACAGCTTATATAAAACTATTGAGATATAGAGTCTGATGGCAGTTTTCTTTGGATATGCACTTTTCAGGTGAGATTAATTAATTGTTTAAAAGTACCAGCATAAAAACATATACACGCACCAAATGTTTTAAAAACTAGAAAAATGTAGAGGGAAATACATGATTCCAACCACAAATATCCATTCACCAATCACCACAAAGATAAAAGGTTCAAACTTATCTGTAATGCTGTAATCTCTCTCTCTCTCTTATATATATATATATATATATATATATATATATAAATAGCTTTCTGTCTCTCTCTGTCTCATACACACACACACACACACACACACACACACACACACACACACACACACACACACACACACACACGCACACACACACACACACACGCACACACGCACGCACACACACACACACGAGAGAATCACAACTTATTAAGAGTAACTGGCAGAACACAATGTGTTGTTGAATCAAATTTACTAGAAAACATCAAAAAATGGAAAGAACCTTTGAAAGTATTTTTAGAAGGAATCTAAGGCCCCCTCTACCCCCAAGTGAGGGATTCACCCCTATATCCCTGGGAAGTTAAAACTGCATATTTCCTGACTCAGTCATCCACTCACATTATTTAACTCCAGTAGTATTTCTACAGAAGAAAAAGAGCAAAATGTTCTGCTGTCACACAGAAACAGAAACAATAATGTCAGATTTATATAAAAAAAATCTAATGCCTAATTGTTTAATATACTCTCTCCATACTGAAGCAGTCACTTTAAACATAAAGTTCCCATTGTTTAAGTTTTGAAATCAATCTGCTTGCAAATGCTCAGCATTTAAACATCACAAAACTAATATTGCTTAAAACTTAAATGTAAAACATTAAAGCACAATATAATTTATTTATTTTACTTTACATTTGTTGACCGGGAAAGTCCGACTGGACACAGATCCATTTTCAACGGAGGCCGGGGAGAAAAGCTCCAATAGGATTACATACAAGAAAATTTCATAAAAGAAAGAATAGCATACAGAAAGAAATATTACACCCATATAAACATCAGTGAGGTATAGATTAACAAATTCTTAAAGGAGACATTTAGTAAAGTGCATAGGTTAAGATTATTCAGGATTACAAGAGTGAGATCTACAGAGAATTTTTTTTTTGTATTAATGTATATCTGAGTGTTTGCATGTAATTATAAATATTTGAAGTAATTTTATTAAAGTAATAACCGCTGGTTATTAAACTTTACAGGGAAGGGAATCCGGGGACCCTTAGTAGAATCATTGAACAAGGTAATGGTAAGAATTAACCTGGGGAGTAGCATGGGCAAAGCCAACTCTGAAAAGTGGGATTTCAGGAGTTTTTTAAATCGAATAGTGGAGGTAGTGGAGGTTATTTGGCTAAGTAGTGAGTTCCAGATTTTGGCAATAGTGTAAGCAAAGAGAGATTTGCCAGCATAATTTTTGTATTTGATGACATTTATGAGGTACTGACAACTAGATCTTAAGGCTCTAGTGCGAATGTGGGGGTTTATTAGATACTGGAGTGCCAGGGTTTTTCAGGAAGGTAGTAGAGTTTGTGTGCTATTGAGAGTTGATTGAGTAGGAGTAGTTGAGGTAACTCAAGCCAATTGAGCTGCTTAAGGGCTAGACAGTGGTGGGATTTGTATAAGGCTTCAGTAGCGAACTTCGCAGTCTTGTTATAACAAGATTACATTTTGTTCAGATCAGTTTGGCGAAGGTTAGTAAGGATGGGGAAGGCATAGAGAAGGATGGATAAGAGATGAGACCTTGCAATAGTAGTTTTGGTATGTTTTATGATAAACTGTTTGTTTCTATAGAGGAATACTAGCTTTTTGTTAACTTTCTTGATGGTTTGTGCTATATGGATGTCAAATTTCAGGTTATTGTCTATTTCTACACCTAGCAGTTTAGTGTGTGCAGTTGGGGTGATTTAAATGTTATCTTTGGCATGAAAGGAGAAACTATTGTTAAGAGGAGGAGCTCGACCAGGGCTGAAAAGAATTAGTTGAGTTTTTTTGGGAGTTAATAATAAGTTTGATGTTAGTGAACCATGTTTCGGCTAGAGTAAAATTATTTTGGGTTAGGGTTTGCAGTTCATTTAAGGTGGGGGCAACACATATAAGGGTGGTGTCATCTGTGTATTGTACTACTGATGCTGTGAGTGAGGAAGAATTGATTTGGTTGGTGAATAGTGAGAACAACAGTGGGTCTAGGATGGATCCTTGAGGGACTCCTATGGATACTGGTAGCAGGGGGGACAGCTGGTCATATCACAGGACTGCTTGCTGATGGCCAGATAAGTAGCTATTGAACCATGATATAGTGGAGGAGCTGAAGTTTAGGGTAGCTAGTGTTTGGAGAAGAATGTTATGGTCTACCATGTCGAAGGCTTTTGATAATTCTAAGAAAATGGAAGATACAAATAGTCCCTTGTTTCTGTGGTGGTTAATTATATTGGTAAATGATAGTAATGCTGTGGTGGTGCTGTGGGAGGGTCTAAAGCCATGCTGAGCTTTGGAGAGTAAGTTGTTTTTAGGAGATACTGCAGTAGTTGGGAATGAACAACTCTTTCTAATATTTTGGATAAAGGTGAAAGGATTGAAAGGATTGCGATTGGTACCTACCAGGAGTGGGATTTGTGCAGGAATGAATCTATGCATCTGATCCCTTGGGCTTCATTCTTCCGATTAAACCTGGACAGTTGGCAGCAAATCCCAGAAAAATCTCTGATCCTTGGTAGGTATTAGCTAAAATACTAAGTAATAGGAATAACAGTGCATATGGAGAAAAATGAGAGCAGAAGCAGGCTGTCACACCTGCTTTAGGCCGTGGACTGTTAAACCATGTGAAAAGTATACAAAAACTAAGAGGCCTTGACTATTTTTAGATGTACATTATCTAGTCTAACATTTTAGATGGAAGTATTTCATCCTGGCTTAGGGGCAGCAGCACTCATATGAGCTACACCCAGCTTGACTGTTGAAATTCCCATAATCTCAAAATAGGCAAAGCAGGTCTGTGATTAAATCACCTGACAAATTCATGCCTCCACAATGCACCTGAATAGAGGCGTTTTTGCCCACTGTGACTTATCCACTTAGCTAAAAAATAAAATGAATTTATAAACATCCAATGATTTCCTTTTATATTCATAGTTCTCTGGCTTAACACAGTGCAAATGTTAGACATTTACATTTCTTCAGTCTGATTTCTCTTCTCTGACTGTAATACTGTATCACTCCAAGTTCTTTTATTTATTTAAATTTTATTTAAATTTAATAACTATGGTAGTGCTCTGGTCCCAATGATCCATTTTCACATTCATCCTGGGAGTATATGTACTCAGTGCTATTTAAAAAATATATTATTAACATTTTATTTATATACAGTTACGGAACTTAACGTAACAATTCATTATGAGATAAAACATTTTATACATGGAAAGCTGAAGAAAAAAACACAAAAAGCCGGTCCTGAGATATGTATGTATGTATATATGTACATGAGAAACTGCAACTTGTAGAAGTGTTATTGTTAGCATGTAAGCTACTTTATTTTTTATATCACTTGGAAAACCTGGTAAATGGGCTGGTCAGCAAACCCTTTAAAGCTACAATCTGGACCCATTCAGGCCAAGGTACAAAGATGCAACAAAACGAACACATACATTAATATAACATAGTAGAACAAATTCACATAAAGTACAAGAGTGGCGACAATGAAAATTACCTGCAGGAAGTACAGAGCTGAAAGGTTGTATAATGCTGAGTTAAACATTGTCATGGTAGCATCTGCAGGAAGAGTCTTTATAAAGACACTCCTTTAATTTGTTCTTGAAAGAGGGTAGTGTCTGTTGGATTCTGACTTATGAAGAAACACATTGTCAAGTTGCAGTTCCTAATTTTGTGAGTGATCTTTTACCAATAGATGTTCTAAAGGAGGTCTAATCAGGGTATCTGTTTCTTTATGATTTTCACTGAGAGAGTAGTTTTGATCTCTTATTGATAGCTTAGTTTGGAAGGGTGGACAACATCCCTGTTGGATTTTTTTTTAAATAGCAAACAACTAATTAGAAGTGCTGCCCTTTTGTTAACAGGTAGCAATTTGAATCATTTTAGTAGGTCACAGTTGTGGGTTTGGGCATTTGTGAGTAGGACAAATCTGTTTTCAGCCATTTGTATTTAGTAGGTGTTAGAGCTTGAGTGAGTGGAAGGAGTGGAAAGCTGTATTCAGGTTTGAGCATGAGCACATTTCTGATGATGACATGGCATTATGAAGGAGAAAGGAGGTGGGAGACCTTATAGCATACTTTCAATTTAAAGGTTCATTGGTGATTACTAGGCTAATGCCACAACAGCCTTTACAGGTCTAGCCAATAACATCCAAGATATGACAATATTGTATTTTAATTCCCCAGATATGGGATGGGGTAGTGGATCTTTGGGTGTTGGAGCCCCGAGTCATTTTACAGATTGTCTTTGTCCAAAAGGGACATGGACAACACCCTAGAAGTAAATTTATGGTTCCCCATACATTTATCCAAGTTCTTTTTGAAGAGAGTGAGGGGCGGACTTTGGTTTACAAAGATGGAAAATTTACAGTGGATATAAAAAGTTTATACACCCCTGTTAAAATACCAGGTTTTTGTGATATAAAAAATGAGACCACAATAAATCATTTCAAAAATGTTATCACCTTTAATGTGACCTATAACCTGTATAATTCAATTGAAAAACAAACAAATCTGTTGGGGGAAAAACATAAAAAATAAAAAACGTACAATACGCTGGTTGCATAAGTGTCCACTGTATTCCACAGATGAGGTAACCTTTGGGATACAAATCTATCTCTTCAGCAAGTTTTGTTAGAGTCACAAATAAAGTTCAGGTCCATGGAACACGTACCCTTCATATAATTTTTCTTGCGAATATGTAAGATTTTCATCAGGGCTGGATCATCTCTCAATAAATGATATGAGATGGAGTAAAGGGATATGGCCTTTAATCAGTCTGCATAAAACATGTGTCTTATGCTTTGTATTTATTTAGTGAGAAATCTTTGGGGATACTCTAATTAGTGTAAGTGCCTGGTTAGGTACATGCAAAATCGAGCATTATACTTGGTTATTGGCCTGATGAGGGCTGGGTACAATGGAACTATGACTTCCTTTGACCTTGATGCCATGCCTTTACTTACAAGTTGAACCACACTGGATTTTCTCACTGCTGTAGCTACCCGGTGGTCAAGGTTTAGGTCACAATCTATCTGCGTTCATAGGTCCCTCACCACTGGGTTTACTTTTAGGGGTGTGCTGTCAGTACTATAATTTGCTGGGATACATGATTTACCAAAGGATATGATTATGGATTTTTTTAGCATTTAGTGTCAGACAATGGTTTTGACACCAGTCCTTTGTAATTTTTAGGCCCGTCTGTAGGATGTCAAAGTCATTTGGGGATTCGATGATTGCTTCCAGCTTACAGTCATTGGTGAACTTCATAAGCCAGAAGCTCCCAACATTGGCCTTCACTTCAGAGAAGTATATACAGGCGGTGTCCCAACACTGCATCCTGTAGG
This sequence comes from Protopterus annectens, assembly GCF_019279795.1. Taxonomy (NCBI): domain Eukaryota; kingdom Metazoa; phylum Chordata; order Ceratodontiformes; family Protopteridae; genus Protopterus; species Protopterus annectens. The sequence goes on from NC_056728.1 coordinate 1,392,362,570, forward strand.
ACACTGCTAGTAACAGGTTTCTTATTGGAAGTGGATTTGCCAATCTGGACAACACATATCCTGTCAGTGAGCCAGTGATTTACGTCTAATGAAGTAAGTTCATCTATGATCCGCAAGTAAGGGATAGTCTTGAAAGCTTTGGCCAGGTCATGTAACAGGTATGTACTGTTTTACCCTCAACCATGGCCCTGGTGACTTTCTTGAAGTCCACCAGATTGAGCAGGCAAGCCCTCCCATTGACAAAGCCAAATTGTGTCTGGTCTAGTGTTTGGAGATTTCCCATGTTGCTGTTAATCAGGTCCATGATAATTCTCTCCATGACCTTGCAGATAAGACTGGTCAAGCTTATCATTTTGCAGTTCCCTGGGTCAGTTGATGACCCCCCCCCTTGAGTAGAGAGATGACTGTTGCAGTCCTCCATTCCTCTGGGACAAAGCCCATCCAGAGGCTGTAGTTAAAGAGAGTTTCTAGTGACCCTGATAGAATCTGTTTTAAGCTATTTAAGAAGCATCCTGGAATGTTGTTGGTACTCATTCAGGCTGTGTTTTTGGCTTTAGCAATTGTATTAAGGACCTGTTCCCTTGTAATGACAGGTAGGGGGATGGTTGTGGGCATTTCTTTGAGTGAGGTAGGAGGTGAATGGGGGGAGAAGTTTGAACTGAACTTCTCAGTCAGCAGGTTTGCTATAATTTCAGGCTGGGTCTAAGTGTTACCATTTTTTATTAAATAGGCACATCACTGAGCATTTCCCCCTCAGGTTATGAACATTATTTAAAACAAGTCTTATACTTATCTTTCACCTGGGAGGCTATCTTTGCCTTGTAGTTTTTGGCAGATTTGACTAGCTGTCTAATTTGTTTGTTTAGACTGGCAAGTGTCTTTTTGCACTGTTTTGTATGTTCCTTCTTGGCTTTGAAGAGGATTTTTTCCTTTTGTTGAATAGCCTATTTATGCTAGGGGTCCACCAGAGAGGTTTATTGTGGCAGTAAGCATAGGTTTGGCTCAGCAGGTACTACCTCCTCTATGCAGCTGTGTGGTTGTACAGTGCTTTTGTGTACAGCACATAGTAGGCCTCAGTCTCATCCAGGTTCAGAGGGGCTTGGAAGTTTAATAAGCTGTCACTTAGTTTGTGGTAATTGGCCTTGGCATGGTTCTTAACAGATATGGAGTTTGATGGGGGTTCTAGGTTAGTTTTATTAATAAAGGAGATCATTTTGTGGTCAGATCTTACCAGGGAGGGGTTAATGTATGGGAGAGAGCAGCATCCTCACATGTTTATGAGAACCAGGTCTGGGATATCTGTACTTCTATTTGGGGAGCTAAATAGTTGCTTCAGGGTGTTTGCACTGATGAAGTCCAAAAACCTTTGAGCAAGTGAATTATGGGTCATATAAGTCTCCCAATGTATGCAGGGGTAGTTGAAGTCACCCATAAGTATGGCATTAGGCTGAGTGTTAAGAAATTCCAGTAGGTTTAGCTAGGATCCAGCAGCTATAGGTAGGAGATGTGGTTTTCCAGACTCATTTTAGGGGATCTGTAGCTAACAAGGATATGATAAGAGGTCACACCTATGGTTAGATGGGCATGGAGCAGCTCAAGCAAGTCATGTTGTTGGACCAGTCTTGTGATGTGCTTGTCCTTTATAAACATTAAGACACCTCACCCCTTTGTTTTATACTGAGCTGAGGAGGACTGAAATATATGAAAGGCCTTTGATAGCCTGGGTGCTCTCCATGGTTCTGAACCATATTTCCGTGACTGCACATATGTCTGCATTCTCCAGAGTGAGGAGTACTTTCAGAGAGTGCAGTTTTTTTATTTAAACTCATAGCACTGAGCAGCAGTGCCTTTAGGTGGTGGTTTGTGATATTTTTTTTTTTTTGTTTTTTGTTTGTTATTTTATTTTTATTTATTTTATTTTACATTTGTTTACCGGGCTAGTCCAACTGGATATATTTCCATTTTCAGCAGAGGCCTGGGGAGAAAAGTTCCACATTAAGGTTAATACAAACAAGTCATTACATAAAGAAAGCAAATAGTTAGTAAAAAATACATACAGAAATAAGGTTCAATCTAAAATATAATAGGAGAAAATTTATACTAGGAAGGACATTTACTTTTATTTACAGTATAGGAATAGGGGAGTTATACATTAGTAAAACATTCATGAAGAGTAAATTTGCATAATCAATTAAAAACATACAACCATACAGTGTTGTTAATTAATTTGTATCAGAGACTAATTAACAAAGGTGTTTTGAGATAGTTCTTCAGAAGGGAGTGAGTAGAAAGAGGTAAGAGAGGGTAAATATGAGAAGAGTCATTAGTAGAATCATAAGATTATGGTGGAGGGTTAACAACTTGGCATGGCCTAAAAAAGGCAAAATGGGGATAGATAAACTTTTTGCCAGTATCCGGAAGCCAAGTGGTAACAAGTGCAAACCATCTCTGGCAAAACATTGTGGTTTGTCGATCATGTCTCCCTAGGCTGACAGACACTGGATCCCCTTGTTATGAAATCAGAAACTAAGCCAGTTTTGTTGAAGTCAGTAATTTTTTGCTGGTACTGTGGCATGATCATTGGTTGTTTATGCCTACATGAACTGTGACTGTCTCATACTGGTACTTGTGGTTTAAAGTGCACATGTGATCTAGTGGATCCTGGCTCCAGACAGACAGCTTACTGTGATCTTCTCCTTGTTTAGCCTGGTAAGGGGGGGCATCAATATGTCTTACAATGGAATCCCCAATAACTAGAATGTTTGGCTGTGTGGAGTGTTGCCTTTTGGGCTTGGAAGCAGGGCTAATTTGATTTTCAGAGTTATGTGTTGTGTGAGGTGCTTTTTTGAGTGTGTGCAGGACCACTGAGAGATGCTTTTAGGAGGTCTTGGAGGTTTGGGTAGATTACATGTAAGTACCTCCACATATGTGGGTCTATGTGTTTGGTTCTCAGTGTTGGTAGTGAGTATTTTGGGTGTAACACTGACAACCTGGTCTGCATTTTTCTTGTGTGCATGTGACAGCTTTGTCTCCACTGACATTGTGTATCTGCATTTCACATACTGTGTTTCTCTGTTCTAAACTTAAGTGGTTGTCAGTGAACATGAGGTAGTTACTTCACTGCCTCAGGATGCCCATATGCACAGACCACAACTGGGTCATGCTTCTACGGATCACTTTTTGTGTTGGTTGTTAGACAGAGTGGAGTCTATAGTTATACCTAGGCATGCGTGCTCAGTAATGTATGGAGTTATGGTTCCAGTATTGTGCTTTAATACCAACGTGAATAAGTGTTGAAGCTTTCGGGAATTGGCAAACCCCATGGCATTCCATTTTTAGGGTTTATAAGGAGCTTATTATTGTGCATCCAGCTACAGAGCTGACAGAATGAGGTCTGTAGTTTAGTATGGAGGTTACTGGCAGTAGTACTGCAGTTTAAGCGCAGTAATGAGCATAATTTACAAAGTTAACGTTAACTCTCATATTTTACAAAGCTGGCATCCTGTGTAAAATGGACAAAATAAACAAGTGGTAGTATTGTTAAGTAGATATACAAAAAGGCTAAATATTTGCATTTGTTATGATACAAAAACACAGTTTGAACATTTTTGGCTATGTAATACATGCAATTTGGTGACTTGTTAAGCAGAAAAAGATAATGGCACATGATAATTACACTTAGAAATCAGTGAAATGTTAACTATTACACATCTTTGAGACCTCAGAAAAATGCATAACAAAATTGTTTTGCACTTTGGATAGTTGTCATTATCTAGTTCAAGGATGCTGAACAGATAGCAGAACAGGTGTGCTAGACAAACGTGCTAATTCTGAAAGCAATAACATACTTCATGTTGTCACATACAAAAACAAAAGTGTGGCAGAATGAAATGCCTATCAGCTGTTAAAGGCATTTATGAAATAACAAATGCACTTAATTTCTGTCTGTTTTTCTGTATGGTACCGCTATGAGTGTCACAACTTTCAAAACTACAAAATACACACCCCTACCTTTTTTATGTAACTACTAATACATTCGGGGCAGCTAAAGACTCACATATTACGAACAATTATGATCAGGTTTCTCCGATTATGAACATTGTATTATGTATTCTGAAACACATTATAAACTGATCATGATCAGAGATTTAATCATAATCTTCAATATGGAGAAAGACTGAGAGAAGGATGCGGCAGTGAAGAAAGAAGGGAAAATATTATAACGATAGCTAAAACATTAAAAACGAAGTGGGAGTAGGCATGAAATATGTGTAGGCGAGGTTTGTGGGAGATAATTTTTAACAAAATTGGTGGAATGATGTGCTTGTGTGAGGAGATTTTCAAGGTTATGGTAGAAAAAATATTTTGATATATATGGGGTAGATGGACTATGCTCTCTCAGGGTGGATTAGGTATGCATGGATGCGTTTGCACAGGGATGAACTCTGAAGCTTTTTCTTTTAATTAGAGAGTAATGAAAGGTTTTGTATATGCAAATGCTTGTTAGTTTCATTTGGGGGCAAGAACTGAGAATATACAGTGGATATAGAAAGTGTACACACCCCTGTTAAAATGCCAGGTTTTTGTGATATTAAAAAATAAGACCACAATAAATCATTTCAAAACTTTTCTCACCTTTAATGTGACCTATAACCTGTACAATTCAATTGAAAAACAAATCTGTTAGGGGAAAAATATAAAAAATAAAAAAACGTATAATAAGCTGGTTGCATAAGTGTGCACACCCTTAAACTAATACTTTGTTGAAGCACCTTTTGATTTAATTACAGCATTCAGTCTATCAGCATGGCACATCTTGACTTGGCAATATTTGCCCACTCTTCCTTGCAAAAGCACTCCATATCTGTCAGATTGCAAGGGCATCTCTTGTCCAAAGGCCTCTTTAGGTCACCCCACAGATTTTCCATTTGGTTTAAGTCTGGGCTCTAGCTGGGCCATTCCAAAACTTTATGATTGAAATGATTTACTGTGGTCTCAACACAAAAGCCTGTCATTTTAACAGGGGTGTACACTTTTTATACCCACTGTATGTGAAATGACTGTAACTTTGCTACAGGAGAGAATGGACATTCCTAGGTATGGACCTGAGGATGGACACTGGTAGGTATGGACCTGAGGATGGACATTGCTAGGTATGGACCTGAGAATGGACATTGCTAGGTATAGACCTGAGAATGGACATTCCTAGGTATGGACCTGAGGATGGACACTGGTAGGTATGGACCTGAGGATGGACATTGCTAGGTATGGACCTGAGAATGGACATTGCTAGCTATGGACCTGAGGATGGACATTGCTAAGTATGGACCCGAGGATGGACATTGCTAGATATGGACCTGAGAATGGACATTCCTAGGTATGGACCTGAGGATGGACACTGGTAGGTATGGACCTGAGGATGCACATTGCTAGGTATGGACCTGAGGATGGACATTGCTAGATATGGACCTGAGTATGGACATTGGTAGGTATGGACCTGAAGATGGACATTGCTAGGTATGGACCTGAGAATGGACATTGCTAAGTATGGACACGAGGATGGACATTGCTAGATATGGACATTGCTAGGTATGGACCTGAGGTAGTATTTTGACTCTGTTAGTAAACGCCTTCTTACCATGAAGGGAAATTTTACCTTGCTTAAGGTGCTTGCATATTAGAGATCCTAGGAGCAGGTCTACTCTTTGTTGAATGGGGAGACATTTTGCCTTTTTAGGATCAGGCAGCGGTATTCACACTGTGGGACAAGAGTAATGAAATGGCATATTGTGGTGGAAATTAATTGTACAGATGTTATTTTTTCTTAGGGAAGTGGTATGCCCTCTCCAACTGCAGTTCTACATTTTGTGGAAAGGAAGTGTGAATTTCCAAAACCAGAAAAATAAATTGTTTGGTATAGACTTTTGTCTGCTCTATTTGTATTTGATTCTCTTATTACAACCAACAAATACAATTTCCAATTATTCATCCCTTTATTACACATATCTCTCAGCTATATATATTGTTTTCTATGTTAAATAAGTTAAAAAACATATTACTTTATTAGTATGACATTTTAGTTTTCAATACACTTTGCACCTACACTGTTTTGTTGTTCTGTACAAATGTTGTTCTTATTTGCTATGTTATTTTTTGTGCAACCGTACAATACTAGAAATATATGTTTTTTTTTAATTTAAATCCATTTGATATTTTGGCTGGCCCATGGCTACAAAGGGTCCCCCTGAGTTACTCCATCCACCAGGTTAATAAAGAAAGAAACAAACAAGCAAAAAGGTAACCGCAGGCACATAAATAAACAAAGAACTTTCCTCTTTGGTACTTTTTGTGTACAGCTTAAAACTGTGATTTATTTCCATCTGATATATTTACCTGAAGTAACAAGTGGAATTATTTAAGATGAATGTCTGAATGTTTATATAAAGCAGTTCTACAATGATTTATTTAACAACTGGAGACCCACTGGACAAATTTCTGTTTTTAAGAATAAATTGGGAACTTAAGTTGGGTCAAGTGGCTTGCAGAATACGCAGAAAGTATAGAAGTAGGCACAAAGAGAATGAATTACAGCTCAACGGGATGCCACTCATTCATAACTCAGTTCTGGTGCACTGTACCGCACTGGTGGACAACGTCAACACTCCTGCTGCCCACTGACCTTAGTAACATAGCCCCATTAGTACATTAATACAACTGTGCTGACCAAAATTACAACAGACAGCAGAGTTTGATTTTAGATGGCCATTCATTAATTACTAGAGTGCAAGTTAAATAACTTGGCAGTCCTACATAAAAAATACAATAAATATTACAGGGCTCTTTGCTTTACGAATCTCGGTACAGTGCTGTAATCTGCTGAGGAGCAGAAATGTATGCCATTGTTACAGCGCTGCATATGAAGATAATACTACAGTAACAAATACTTACTGGGCATGTAAAAGGTAGGAAAGCTAGAGACATCCCTGGCAACATCATACATTTAGATGTAGTGTTACTACTTCTTATTTCAAAGCTGTAGTCCTGCATTTCTCTTTGTCAAATTTGAAATCATTTCTGTTATTCTTGTCTGTACAGTGAAACTCTCACCAGCCTGAATGTTTGAATTCACTCCAGGACCCAGCTGGAATGTAGGTCAGTTAAACCTAACCTCACAAGTGCTTTACTTGTAGTCTTGTAAGAAATCCAGTGATGGCCGCAAGTAAACTTAAACAGGTCCCGTCTTAATGCACCTCTTTCAATCTGAGATTCTCTGGAGCTTTTGCCAACTGTTTTCATGAAGAATTCTTTGTACCATTAGCTTGCATTGAGGAAGGAGTAGTTTTGCAATGCTGGAAGCCTGCTTAATTAGCATATTATACAAACATGCTACTGTTACAGAGTGTCATTTACTTACTCTGTGCGGAACAGTGTGCCAAAAACAGAGTGCATTTATTTTATCTTCAAAAATATCAGAAGGAAAATAAATGAGAGCATAAAATGCAGGATGTCAAAGCACCGGATACTTGACCCCTTATGTTTCCTTTTATTTCTTAGTGTTATCATACATTGCCACAGACTAGCACATGCAGAGCTTTTTTAAGGATGCAAGGCTCTGTATAAAGCATTAAACACTTGCTAGAGGAGGGGCACATAGCCATCACAGCAGAAGTTAATGGGTCAAACCTACAGCTTCTAAAGTTATACAAACTGCTTTCTGAAGCCTATCCACTTGTCAAGGCCTATGCCAAATGTGTGACAAGGGAGCATTGTCAGACTCACAAAATGGTGCTGGTAACACAAGAGTTTTTACCTTTGGGTGTAAGAATGTCCAGAAAGCAAATGCTATAAAAAGCCAGCAGACAATGCCACCTTCATTATTCTTCTACTAAGGACAAAACACATTTGAATGGAAATGATTCGTCTTTCAGAGTCATTCAGTGTTTGGTCAGTATGTTTATCAAGTTATAAATGCAGAAAGTATCATCCAACCATAGCAGATGAGATCTGTATTCACATCTATCTTGATTTCCAGAAACATTAACCTCTTAAAGAAGGATTCATGAACATAGTACCCCTTACCTTGCTGTGTGTGATAGTATATTCCCATGGCATATTCTAACTAAAAAAAAATAAAATCTGAGTTCTTTGTTAACATAACTACACTCCTACTTCTGGAGGCTGTATGACTGTAATCATTTGGCTCGGGTCTTCGCTTCAGGGCTACATTCTCTTTATCTCATTATATTTCCCTACCCCACTTTTTTCGACAGTTTTAAACAGATAAGAAAGGTTTGACTTGTCTGTGAAGAAGTGCCAACATATTTTTGAACCACTCTGACAGAACAGGAGCAATTTATAAAGAATCTACAGATATATATTTGTACATTGCCCTCTGCCACATGCTCGGCTTCTTAATGCTCAGGTGTAGTCAGGTACTGGAGAACAGGAGGGGCATGCAATGTTGGGCTGGCATACCGACTTCAACCTGAGATAAACAAGATCACGCCTCTGGGCTGTTAATGAACTGCTTCTTCCATTCGCCTGCTGTGTGACTATGACCAAGTCCGTTACCCAGACAGATGCTTGTGTCCAGCTGGGCTTACCCAGTTAACAAAATGTATAATACATTTAAAAAAGGCAGTGAATGCTGTATTGTGCTCAGACAGGACCATACCTTTCGGCCTGTATTTATAAGCTAAAATGTGTAATCGACACAATCTGTGACAAGTGAGTAGAATGCAGAATGTGTGACATGATAAAACAGACTGGAAATGCAAAACACAGTAACAGACACACAACATGTTTGTAGTGTATGTGGGTTGTGATGCATAGCACAACAAATTGTTATAAATCTATGCTTTAAAACATTACAAGGTAGTGTGAAAAATCAGCTTTTTGTGTGGGAATAAAACTCACAGATCTGTAAGTTAATTAGCGCAAAGTGCTTCTCCATCATGATTTTAATAAAATTAGTGTTATACCACTGATTACATTAATGACCAAATTGTTAGCTGAGTTTCCCTACATAAAATTTCTTAACAACTATTCTTGAATGTGATCTAGTAGGTGTAAATATGCTGAAAGAACAAAGGAAAAAGTCAAAGAAAGTCACAGTGCATAAACAAAGAAAACAAACCCCCTTGACTAAGATTTATACTGAATATTCATAACAAAATAAAAAAACTCTTCATACACTACTGAAAATGTCTCACAGAAGCTCAGCAAAATAAGATATGTGACTGGAGAGAAAAAGTATAATTTTTCTTTAACCTCTAATAAAGAAACATATTTATGGTGGAAAAATAGAAACAGTTCAGTTAAAAAAAAAAAAAAACAGAAAGTTACATGTGGGGAAAAGGCACAACCAGAAAGCATACCTATTAAATTTTTAATACAAGATTTTTTGGAAAAAGTAAGAAATAATGGGGGCAAATGCTAGGAAAGGTCTAACCCATGTTGAATGAGCAGGTATCAGATCAATTTCCTATTTCAAAATGGTAGTTTATGCCATTAAGTGTTTTTGCTCTTTATTTTACATACAGAAGAAAATAAGTCCTGTAAAAGGTAGAATTATTAAGCATTTAAATGATTGTGCTAATAAGAAAATTGCAAATTCTGTTGCTTGTCATTTATGGAAAAAGCATGAGGGGCAGTTTTCTAATATATATTTTTTGTCAAGAAACAAGGTATAAAATAATAAAAAAATAAAATATTGGAAAAGACAGAAGCAGGATATATTTTGGCCATGACTAAGCATAGAGTATTCCTGAGACTTAGTCATGTTTATTTTCTTACTGGATACTATTAAGTGAGTTAATCAACTTCAAGTTCAAGTTTATTAAGGTGCTTTTTTAATAAAACACTATTATCAAATTAAAAAAAATAACTTGAAACAAATAAAAACAAGACTTAAAACATAACTTAAAACCACTCCAGTCATTCATATGCAAGATGAAATAAATATATCTTTAAGGCCTGTCTAAAACTGACCAGGAAGGAACTTTAATTGAACCACAGAAACGAGTTCAACAGACAAGTGGTCTGATAAGCAGAAAGACTGGAAACCTGAATTCACAAGGCAGAGTCATACAATGACTAGCAGAACCTTGGATGCTGAAGGCAAAACCTGTAAAGGGCAGTAGAGCACAATAATCTCATTCGGATAGCAGGAATCCAGGTCTGAATGGACAAGTACAGTAATTGCAGAATCCTGAAGATGATCCTACGTCAGACAAGGAGCCAGTGCAGGCCACACAAAACAGGAGAAATGCTTTGGTAATGAGACGCATCAGTAAGTAACCTGGCTGTAGAATTTTACACTAACTGCAGCCGGTCATGGCCAGTATTCAGCAGTCCCAGGTACAAGGCATCGCAGTAACCCAGTCTGGAGGAAACTGGAGTAATTAGGTGCAATTAGCTACTTAATCCTGGAGATGTTTCTTAGATGGAAACAAAATGTCTTTACTACAGTTGACACCTGGTCCCAAATTTTAAGCTATCAATGAAGAGCAGAGCTAACATTCCTTACTTTATTAACAAATTTCAGCTTATAACCACCATACATAATGTATAAGGCAATGGTATAACAGGGAAATTTCTCAGAGTTGCAAGAACAGCCAAAGACTCAGTCTTATTGCTGGCCAGTTTTAATTAATTATTAATAAATCAAATATGGCTGGCTTTATGATGATTAGCTGGGAAAATATAAGCCATATCTTCTTGGGGAAAGGAGAAATAGATCTGAGTATCACGTGTGCAACTATGGTACTCCTGGCACCTTTCTCTTAGTAAGGCTGTAAGATGAAGCATGTACAAAGTAATCGAAAAGGGCCCACAACAGAGCCCTGTAGGATACCACAATAAAGACCGTATTCAGATGAAGACCGAGTCCAAAAAGGGCCCACAACAGAGCCCTGTAGGATACCACAATAAAGACTGTATTCAGGTGAAGACTGAGTCCAAAAAGGGCCCACAACAGAGCCCTGTAGGATACCACAATAAAGACTGTATTCAGATGAAGACTGAGTCCAAAAAGGGCCCACAACAGAGCCCTGTAGGATACCACAATAAAGACTGTATTCAGGTGAAGACCGAGTCCAAAAAGGGCCCACAACAGAGCCCTGTAGGATACCACAATAAAGACTGTATTCAGGTGAAGACCGAGTCCAAAAAGGGCCCACAACAGAGCCCTGTAGGATACCACAATAAAGACTGTATTCAGATGAAGACTGAGTCCAAAAAGGGCCCACAACAGAGCCCTGTAGGATACCACAATAAAGACTGTATTCAGGTGAAGACTGAGTCCAAAAAGGGCCCACAACAGAGCCCTGTAGGATACCACAATAAAGACTGTATTCAGGTGAAGACTGAGTCTTGAGCAGAACTTTTTATGTGCAGTTAGACAGGTAAGAGTTGAGCCATTCTAGAACTGTGGCAGAAATCCCACAGTAGGATCAAATTTATTCTGTTACGATACCATGGTCCAGTGTGTCAAATGCTGCAGAGGGATCTAGGAGGACCAACACTGTATACTGTCACTGATCTTTTGTCATCAGAAGATCATTATCAAAAATTCATTTGAGCTGGTTTGCTACTATGGAGTGTACAAAATACTGACGGTGAAAGCTCCATGAGTACACTAATTTTAAGGTAGGTCTCTAGCTGCTAGTACTATTTACTTTCTGCAGATGCACAGCTCCTGTATTCTTGAGAAGTCTTGTTTATATATTGCTATTCATTCTGAACACAACAGTTCTGCAGATTCATCTGTTATATAGTGTCATGAAGATTTGTAACATACCTTGATGAGCATTTCCTTAATCACATTAAAGGTGCTCTGCCTTTTGTCTTTGGTTCATTGCAATAAAAAATCTTTCAAATATTTGTTTAAAAATATTTTTCTGACATACATGCTATTTTTTATTTTAGCAATATGTTGGGATGCGGTGGTGGTGCTGCGGTAGCGTTGTCGCCTCACAGTAAGATGTCCTGTTCGATTCTCAGCTAGAGCATCTTCTGTGTGGAGACATGCATGAATGGGCATACCTTCATTGAAGGCTGTGCGTCAGAGCTGGCAACTTGGCACGTAAAAATCTACTGCCAATCATTAGCGGACCGGAGTTCCGCTGTGGCGACCCCTAACTGGGAAAAGCCGAAAGACACAAAGTGAATCTGAAAATGGAAAAAAGAATTTTGTTTACTTTCAGAACAGCTTCCAAAATGGTCAATGCCCATATTCCCTGCTGTATACATCACGTACAAAAACTATTGTTATTATGTCTGTTGGACAAGGCAAAGAAGACCACAACTAAAAATTGATGAAACTCTCTGTCTCCTTTTCTTTTAGATTTTAGAACTTTATTATAAAATCTATTATAATGAAAGAAATGCTGTTGAAACACATACAAAGGATGGCAGGATTTATCATAAACATCACACTAAACTAGGACAATGTAATGAAAATTACAATAAAGTCATTTTGGAGAGATTTTTTTATTATTTTTTTTATATACCATGTCCCTTATTTTATTTTGAATTGCTGGTGGTAATCAACTGTTTATATGGCATAATTATTCATACTTAAACTTTATATTTATACTATTTTGTGTTATTAAATCTTGTATTTATTTTTACATCTATTTCTCCTTTAGTTCTCCATTCAATTATCAGTTCTCTTTTTCTTAGTATTAGGAAATATACCTTACTGCAGGATTTCTGATATGGTCATATTATGATATGTTAATTGGAACAAGTAAGTTTTTGCACTTAATCACAATAGAGAAATTACATGTATTATCATAAAGTACTTTTCCAACTTCATAACAAATGTGTATCTCCTAGTGAGCTATTACATCAAACCTTCCCTACACACAGGCATATCCCATCATTTTTTACCAGAATGTTATGTCAGTACTGCAATCCTAATTCCAATGGCTGTAACCACCACTTTAAAGACTTGTGACAACAAACTGTGACAAGTAGTTCATTGTACAGATTTTCTAATCCCTGCATTCATTACATTCTGACTGTTCATTCACATATTCTCTTTTGGAACCTAGATAGTAGACAAAATGCTTTGCAGACCACTACTAAAATCAAATGATAAAGATGTACCATAGGATTCTTTAACGCCTACAGTAAGTTTACACCATTCTCAGTGAACAGACAACACAAGCATAACTCACACCTTCTTCCTCCTAATTTTAGTTTCCCTATTGATATTCTTGCAGCTTTAAATATTGACAGGGATTCATAAAGGTTACCACAAATTGTAGACTACATGTACACTTAATGTAATCTTTCTAAGTGACTAGAAAGCACAAAAATGTGGTAGGGATGTTCTTTCTTGAATACAGATCGTGTATGCTTAGTATACACTTTGAGTAGGTATTACTGAATCTGGCATTGTTTATTTGCAATCTTACTGTGGCTAGTAACCAGCTGTAACAGCCATAAAAATATATTTGGTTCTGGTCTCATTCAGAAATGCACTGGTCTAAGAAGAACATAGAATGTAATTAACTGTGTGCGCCAACTAAGTTCTAGGCAGAATTTCTATAAATAATAATACTAATAATAACAACAGTACCCATTTGTTCAATAAATTTAGAGAATGCCTCCAGTCCCAGCCCTTAGGTCAGGGAGGAAGCAATAAATAATGAATTATCCAGGTCTGGGAAGCTCAGATCTTCATCAATAAGTGTTTTTTCTCACCAAAGTCATCATCTAGAGAAGACCATAGTCAATGATGAACAAAAAAAAAAAAAGAAAATGAATCCACTAATTTTAAAATGAAACAGTTCTTCTAGTCATATACCATTTTGTCTGTAAGTACAGAGGATTAAGGCTATGAGGTGTTATTGAGATCCTTCCTGTAGTGCAGGGTTCGATTCATTCAGTTTTCATTTTCCTGCTGTGTGAGTGCATCCTTAAGCAAGTCACTTAACCACACACTGTTTAGGGCAATTGGAATTTGGCTTAGGACTGCATGCCTAGCTGTGGTGGTGCAGCGGTAGCGATGTTGCCTCAAAGCAAGAGGTTCTCCTGTTCGATTCTTGGCTGGAGTGCCTTCTGTGTGGAGTCTGCATGTCCTCCCCGCGGTTGAGTGGCATTCGAAAAACATGTGTGAATAGGCGTGCCTTCGCTGAAGGTTGGGCATCGGGCTTGCAACTCGGCACCATAAAAATCTACTACCAATCATTAGCGGACTGCAGTTCTGCTGTGGCGACCCCTAACCGGGAAAAGGCCAAAAGACAAACAAACTGCATGCCTAGTAACTACCTACGAACATATGAATCTATATTTAATTTGTGGTATCAAAATTAAATACTCAGAGACATTGTCTCTATGTCAAGACAGCAGAAAAAGATATTTTACTTAGAAAAAGCCAGAGTGCAGTAGGAAACATTTTGTCTTCCCCTTTCAAAAACAGAAGAACCTGAGCGAGAGAGACAGAGAGAAAGAGAGAGAGAGAGAGAAAGAGAGGGAGGTCACAAAGATGACTCAGGGAGATCATTACGGGCGGGGGGGGGGTACACAGGCAAATGGGTAAAGCCTGGAGAGTTAGACAGAGAGACAAGGAACTGGAAAGCCTTGGGACAAGACAAAAAAAAATGCTAATCAGTGGTGAGTATTGTGGCAGAGATTCCCCCCCCCCCCAAAAAAAAAGAAAAAAAAAATGAACAAAAATTGCACACAAAACTGTGAGTTTGATCTTAAAAACGTTGCTTTCTATGGAATAAGAAGAGACTATGCTGAACTTAATATGTTTCTGTACGAAGATTTAAGAATCTAATAAGATAAAACAATGAAGCATTGTGATATTTCATATCGCTAAATGCTTAAAGTAAAGTTTATTGTCATATTTACAAGTACAATTTATTTGTATTCTGTGGAAGCTAGTGACGTGTTAATAGTACATTGTTTTCCCTCCTTGGGAAAAATGGTCCAAGAAGGCTTGAGACACTAACCTAAACGAATGAAGGAAGTTAAACATCTGTTATTGAGCTAATAATTCCTCAAAATACGATATATATATATATATATATATATATATATATATATATATATATATATATATATATATATATATATTACAAAATGCACACACAAATATAAGTATATATATATATATATATATATATATATATATATATATATATATATATACACACACACACACACACACACATATATATATATATATATGTGTGTGTGTATCAAAAATGTATACACACACATATATATATATATATATATATATATATATATATATATATATATATATGGGTCTACTTCATTTGCCCTAACTTCCAATTGACTGGCACCCATTTGCCCGACCCCATTTGACTGAAATTTCATCTGACTGACACTTCATTTGCCCAACACTCATTTGACTGACAAGTATTATTGGCAAGTAAATGGAATATGTCCCCTTCCCCACTATAGTGTGACCCTGGAGTTAGAATATATAGTTAGGGGGGTGTGGGGGGCACACCCCCCCACGATGGGGGGTGTGGAGGGCGAAGCCCCCCACTTAATTTCATATTATATTGTTTGGTTTTGCTTTCATATTGCTTAGTAAAACAAAAGTAAGTGGGGGCTTCACCCCCCACACCTCCCATTGTGGGGGCTGTGCCCCCCACACCCCTCTAACTATATATTCTAACTCCAGGGTCGCACAACAGTGGGGAAGGGGACATAAGTGTCAGGCAAATGAAGTGTCAGTCAAATGAAATTTCAGTCATTTGGTCTCGAGCAAATGGGTGTCAGTCAATTGGAAGTGTCGGGCAAATGAAGTAGACCCATATATATATATATATATATATATATATATATATATATATATACATATATATATATATATATATATATATATAGAGAGAGAGAGAGAGAGAGACAGCGAGATAGATTCACTTTATAATCCTGAAATATCGAATTTTAGTATCTCGAGTCTATAAAGCTGAAAACTCACAAACACGAAACCTCAAAACCATGAAATTTAAAACCACGAATGTCACAAAAACAATACACCACAAAAACAAACACAAATATACCTACCTCCCAATACTACAACAAACCAAACCAACACACACAAACACAACAAAACTAACACACACACACACCCTTGCTATAAGCAGGGGTGCAAGCCCCCCTGCACACCCCCCTACTTATATATACTAACTTCGAGGTCACACTAAAATCTGCAAGATAGCAAACCCACTATCACACATTCTACACCCCCCCTTACACAAACACAAATCACATACATACAAACACAACCACTCTCAACACTTACACACTCACACTTTTAACTACCTACCCTGATCCATGCCTAAAATTCCCCAACACACACACACACACACACACACACACACACACACACACACACACACACACACACACACAAACCCTCCAAAAAACCCTTAAAAAAAATTACAATTACCAAATGCGCCATCACCACTGCAGGTTCGAGATTTCCATATTCGACATTCTGAAGATTAGCGCAACTGCAGATTCG
>NC_056728.1:1392384088-1392431588 GCF_019279795.1 Protopterus annectens
CCCTCTCTTACTAAAAAGCTGTTCAATAAACTGCAATTCATTAACAAATTCCTCATCAGAAATGACCATCCTGGCAGCCCGAACCATTTGCCCTTTTACTGTCGATTTATTCTGATGGGACGGGTGCCAGCTGTTGTATTCCAAATAGGATTTTGAAAAGGTGGGCCTCCTATAAATGGTCGACTTCAACTTTTTTTCTCCTGTATTAAATGTCAAATGCACATCTAAACAGGTAATGTGTGTTCCACTATATTTATAGGTACATTTTAAAAAGTTCACCGTAGCATTTATGTACTCAAGAAATTGTTTGAGCTCAGGTTCAGAACCCTTCCATGCAACAAACAGGTCATCCAAAAACCTAGTATAATATTGGATCTTACTTGCATACACCCCTTCCATTATATACTGCTGTTCCCAATAAGACAAAACATAGTATGTAAAGATGGGGGCACATGCTGCCCCCATTGCAACACCTGTTAGCTTTTTATAATATTGTCCTTCAAAATACATGTAGTTGTTTTTTAATACAACCTCCATAAGGGTAACATACTTGTTTATTTCATCTTGATCATATATACCTGTCTTGTTTAACTGGGTTTTGAACCATTCACAACCTTCATAGTGGGGTATAATGGAAAATAGGTTACAAACATCAATAGTAACCATAATAATGCTATCATCTAATGTTAACTTGTCCAACCTTTCCAAAAACTGCCATGAATCTCTAGTTATATAGGGGAAGGCCATCAATCCTTTTTGTAGATGAATGATAAATTTATAGGAAGCCCACCTTTTCAAATTCCTTTTTGGAATACAACAGCTGGCACCCGTCCCATCAGAATAAATCAACAGTAAAAGGGCAAATGGTTCGGGCTGCCAGGATGGTCATTTCTGATGAGGAATTTGTTAATGAATTGCAGTTTATTGAACAGCTTTTTAGTAAGAGAGGGAATCCAGATGAATTGCTAAGTCAGATAAGTGAAGAAGTAAAACAGAAGCGTATGGTAGGCACATATAAGCCAATTTTGGCAGGTGTGAATGGTATAGGTGCAATGTCACATATTACAAGGGAAGTTGGTTTAAACAATGATTTTCGCTTGAATTTTATAACAACATACAATTTGGATACCTGTAACATAGTTGATATTATTATAAATAATTGAGAAATTTTGAAATATGACCAAAATGTAGGACAGGGGGTAGGAAAATTACCAAAGATACTTTATGAAAAGGATAGATCGTTTAAAAATATCTTGGAAACAGCTGCTTATAGAAGTAGTGGTTCCAACCATAGAATTAAAGGAAAGTATAAGTGTAGGATGTGCACATTTTGTCCATACATTTTGGAAACAGGTGATTGTTATAGGTTAAATGGTACACCTATATATATCAATGGGCATTATAATTGTTGTAGTCTCAATGTAGTATATGTGGCAAATTGTCAGCAATGTCCTATATTTTATGCAGGAAAAACAAATAGGTATTTCAAGAACAGAATTGCTGAACATTTGCTGGACATTAGACATGGTAGGATGACCAATGCCTTATGGTGGCATATTAGAGAGTATACTGGTCATGAATTTAAGTTTTTGGTAATTCAGCAAATTATTAAGGATTCTCAGGGAAGAAGTCTGGACACACTTAGACATTTGTGCGTTAAAATGGCAGTTGCGTTTAAATGCAACAGAGTATCCAGGCATTAATGAAGCCACTGCTATTACTTGTGTTTTAAAACTGAAAAATCTTTTAGGATAGAATATGTATTTGCATATGTATTTTTTTAGTGCATATATATCATGCATTTGTTTAAATACGTTTTTAATGTATTAATTATGTTTTAAATGATGTTGACTAAAATTGGTTTGCATAATTGATTAATTGGATAATTGTTTTAATGATGTGTTATATAAGGGCTGTGTGGGGATGTATAGATTGTTCTGAGGAAGTCCCTATGAAGTGGGAAGAAAGCGCATAACTGTTATCTAAGACTTACTCTAACACTAAACTTCAAATCATCACACATACATTAAACCTATCCCCTTACCTAATGCTTGCTCTACCCCAACTTCAAAACACTTGCACATACACTAAACCTATCCTCCTTACCTAACCCACAAAACTCGCACACACACTGCCATCCCTAATACAACCTCACTTACCTCTATTGACAAAAGACACACTCAGTAAAAGCATTGTTCACCACATCTGCTATTAGGTTACATTACTTTGCAGTTCACTTTATTGAATGTATCTGAAGTCTGACCTATTCTTTCTGTTTTCTAAGCTGATCCTTTTTTAACTGAAAAACCCAAGCCATGGTATAATGTGCAAAAGTTCTTCCCCGCAGTGCCAGCATGCTCTTCCTGTGTTTGGGTTTTTGCCAGGTATTCAGGTTTCATCCCACATTCCAAATGGGCCTGGACAGAGGATGAAATCAAGGGGAAAAAAAGGAAAGGGAGGTTTTACTTTGAACTGAAATCGCCCTCAACCCTTGGCGGGTACCTTCACATGGTGGGCCCTTTGTTTACTAAATCACGCCAGGGCAAAATTGATATATATATATATATATATATATATATATATATATATATATATCTATAGATTGTCATATATAACATGGAAACAAATAAGGATAAAAGGAAGAGCTGGGTGCACTCATCCCAGGATAAAAAGTGTTCCAGCTATGGCATATAAACTTGGGCCAGGGCTGGTCGAAACACTAGTATGAGGTCTTCCAAAAATGAAAGAGATATTGCCGCTGTGTTAGGCCCTGATCCAATAGATGATCTAAGACTCCCCACTTTGGCAATAAAAAACAATAGCCCACAAAAAATGTAAAAAAATTACCAGACAAACAAGATACTTGGAAACAGAGAAATGGATACCTGAAGACAAACAAGAAATTATGTTTTGTTTCTTCTAATCAACAAACTCAGAGTTCCTGAAAAGGGGTTACACTGCAAGAGTGAGGGGAAACAATACAGAAGAGTAAAACTGACATAGAAGCAAACATTATTTTACGGTCATTAATTTTCAAATAAAAACAAAACAATCTGTAGACAAGGAAATATTAAGAGACTTGGAAAAGGAAGCGAAGCAAAGATAAAGTATTAAGAGAAAAAGAAAAGTCCTCAGGCATTTGCTGTATTAAAGAGACAGGAATGGTCCCGAGAGAAGATGTAAGACCTAATATGGTGCAGTTTATATGCAGAAAAGTAATCAATGTTAACTAATAATTGTAAAGCAAAGTCAAATAATATCTGAAAGTATAAATAGGCAAAGGCACCGAGACATGGTAGATGTTACAAAAAGGTAAACAGTAGCACAGATGTCTAGTGTAGTGACAACTAAACAGTTTGATATAGAAATGGAGGAAACTGAAAATTAATTGATAGATCAGTTACGAAGTTAAGGATTTGAATGAGACTCGCAGATGCAAAAGTCACTTCAGGATGGTGATTTATTAAAACAAGTACAGCTTGAAGAAGTGACAGATGAAGCAGAGCTGTGCAGTAGTACAGAAAATCACTCATTACTTCAACTAAATGTTGTAAGCAGTAAAGATGCCTCACAAAACAAGTCACTTCAAACACAGTATATTTCCATGCAGAGGAAGAAAGAGCAGGAAACTCAGACCACAGAAGAAACTCTCAGTCAGGAAGAAAATAACTTAAGAGAAGACGTGCTTTGATAGAAATGGATAAATACAATAATTATGTATGAGAAACAAGAGGCTGCCAAAAGTGAATTAGACATAGATTGTCAAAAAAATTAATAAGCCATATTAATAAAGAGAAATTCACACGATATAACAGAAATTAACAGAATACACTATTGTACAGTCAAATTAATAACAAACAATGTATTACCAAGAAAGCATAAATTAGTAAAGGAAAATAAAGGGGTAAATAGATCCCCACCATGGAAGTACTGACTAGAAACATTTGTGAAACAGTTAAGTAAAGAAGTATCATTATTGAAAGAATACATCTAAGGAAAGCAATGTAAAAAATGCTAGAAAAGTGAAAGAATTAAAACAAAAATGCAACATCAAAACAGATCAGGATTTGTGTTATACTATCTCTAACAATAACTTGAAAATCTCTGTTCGGGCTGAAAAACTTAGGAGATACACTGAAAAATATAAAGAAACATTACAAAACAGTTTAGGGATGATCCAAAGATATTCTACAGGAAGTTAATAAAGAAAACAACAATGGTTGCGATACAGTAAACTCTCAGCTAACCAGCACCCATGGGGACTGGTAGATGCCGGATAACTGTAGTTTCTGGTTGCTTGAGAGTTACTATTAAAAATAGGACTGACTAATACTGTACCCTATACTATTTGGTTTGACTTGTTCTAAGGTTGGGGAGAGAGGGAATTTATTCCTGTCTTCCTTTTTAAAACTCAAAAAACGTAAGGTATGCTTCTGTTGGGGGGGGGGGGGGACAGAAAGTGCAACACATGAAAATTGTACTGGATTTCTTCGCTAGTTTTTTGCCAGTTGCTTGAGAGTGCTAGTTGCTTGAGTTCTGGTTAACTGTGAGCTTATTATACCACCAATAACAGAAGAAATTAATACATTCTGGAGAATATCTGGAAGGATCCAGTTGAACACATTAAGGAGGCTGAGTGGATAAAAGAAATAAAATAACAATTAAGAGACTGATATAGAAGATATGGATTGGAATGAAGTAACATCTACTGATAAAGTTAAGAAAGACTCCCAAAGGGAAAATGCCAGGCCCAGATGCTGTACCTAACATTTGGTTAAAGGTATTGCCATCTTTGTACTGTAGTTTAGCTTTGAGTAAAAACTACTTATATGTACACCCTGAAATGACACCAGACTGGCTAACAATAGGGAAAAGCATACTCATACTTAAACATGAACATGCAGACAATCCAAGAACTATCAAATAATAACCTGTCCCCAACAACATATAAGTTATATACTGGAACTGACAGAGATAGAGTGTACAGTTGCTTAGATACAAATTCAATCATGGCCATAGAACAGAAAGGGAATAAAAGAGATTCACATGGAACAAAGGATCATTTTTTTTATTAAACAAAGCCATAATGGAGACCTGTAAAAAGAACAGGAATCTCAGTATGGCATGGGTAGATTACAAAAATGCATTTTAATAGTATTCTTTAGCTCTGGATTACAAATTCTTACAAGTGTACAACATGCTTCATACATGGGTAAATGTTATTAAAGTTACTATAAAGTAATGGCAAACCACTTTGCAGTTGAACCACAAAAAACAACAAATTGCTATCCAGGGTGTAAAAATCCAGTGTGGAATATTTCAGGGTGATACTTTGCCATCATTACTGTTTTGTTTTGCTCTCAATCCATTAATCTGTTTACTCAATAACCTAGGTCATGGATTCAGTCTGACTCCAAGAAAATCATCAAGTGAAATGATATTTCATCTACTTTTTGAGGAAGACTGAAAACTGTATAGTTCATCAGTTAAACACCTGAAAGAGTAGCTACAAGTTATTAAAGCTTTCTTTGATGACATAGGAATGACATGTGGACTCGACAAATGTGCAAATGCAATAGCTGAAAGAGGAAAACTGAAGACTCAAAAAAATATAAAACTTGAGGAGGAATGTGATATAAAAGATTTGGAACAAGGAGTGCTCAAATATCTTGAAATAGATGAAAGGGCAGCAATACAGCATGGAAACGACAACAAAGCTCAATAAGGAATATTTTAGAAGACTAAAATTAATACTGAAAACTGTCTTACATCTATTTACTTTATTTATTTATTTTATTTTACATTTGTTAACCAGGAAAGTCCGACTGGATATAGGTCCATTTTCAGCGGAGGCCCGTGGAGAAAAGCTCCAGACATACATTACATGTATACATACCATGAAATATTACAAAATGGACATTTGTTCAACAATAGATACACACATGTTCAAGATTTTCTAGAATACAAACAGGAAATCATTGGAAATTATTAACTGTTAAGGGAGAAGACATACATTTTTAGTGGTTCTTACACATTTTAGTAGTACATGGTTGTGTCAAGTTATCATCCTTACTTTAATACTTTCCCATAGGTAAGAGACATGTAATCAGCTTTCTAATCAGTTAATGAATCAGAGTGATACAATGAAAGTTTATACATGTACTAAGGTTTTCATTTGGAGAGATAGTATTTTGAGGAGGGATTAGTCAGGGTTTGAACAGGGACAAAGCCAATGCATTTTTAGATGTTTTTTAAGAGATATTTTGAATTGGGTTAGGGGGGGAACTGTAGTAAGTTCCGCAGGAAGTAAGTTCCAGGTTTTGCCAACAGAGTTGGAAAATAGTGATTCACCAGCTGAATTGTTGGATTTAACAGTTTGTACTAGCGTTCTGTTGGAGGAGCGGTGTGCTTTTAGGTTACTGTAGGGAGTGATAATATTTTTTCAGTATGGGTGTGCTGTCTGGTTGGTAGAGAACTTTGTGAACAACTATTAATTGGTTATATTGAAGTTGGTAGGGTAGTTCTAGCCAGCCTAGCGATTTAAAGTTTTGACAGTGATGGGTTCTATAAGCTGATCCTGTGGCAAATCTGGCAATATTATTGTTGCAGCTAGTAAGTTTATTGAGGTCAGATTTGCTTAGGTTTACAAAGATGGGTGAAGTATAAAGAAGGGTTAATAGCAAATGTGTACGGACAATCACAGACCTAGCAGATGGGGTTAGGAATTGTTTAATCTTATATAAAGAGCCTAGTTTTTTATTAACTGTTTTAATAGTTTTGTCGATGTGAGCATCAGACCTAAGGTTGTTGTCGATGATTACTCCTAGTAGTTTAGTACTAGGTTCCCGGGAAATTATGGTACCATTGTTAGATGTTATGGTGAAAGATGGTAAAGGGACCTTACGAGTGGGGGTGAAGAGTAACAGCTTGGTTTTATTTGGGTTTAATAGTAGACAGTGACCAGTGAGCCAGTTATTTACTTTGCTGAAGGTGTTTTGGGATAAAGATTGTAAGTCTGTGGGGGTGGTGGCAGCGCAGATTAGGGTTGAGTCATCTGCATACTGAATACATGTTGCATCTGGGAAGGACTTTATGCAGATCATTAATGAAGATGGAGAATAGGAGGCGGCCTAATATAGACCCCTGGGGGACTCCAAGGGTGATTGGCAAAAGGGAAGATAGGTTATCTTTCCATAGTACAGCTTGTTGTCTGCCACTTAGATAAGAATGAAACCAGCTAATTGCTAGGTTATCTATAGAGAGTGTTTTGGTGTCCCAATGAGTAGCTGGCAGTTTACAATGTCGAATGTCTTGGAAAGGTCTAGGAAGAGGGCTGAAGAGAGCTTGTTGTTATTACGGTTTTGATTTATTGTGTGAGAGAAGGAAAGAAGGGCTGAGGTTGTACTATGGCAAGGTCTGAATACATGCTGGGAGGGGGTTAGGAGATTGTTCTGATTAAGATAGTCTAGGAATTGTTTATGGATACATTTTTTCCATAATTTTAGCCAAGGGTGACAGGATGGCTATAGGCCTATAATTTGAGACTTCAGTGGAATTTCCCCCTTTATGGAGAGAAATAATGTGGGAGATTTTCCAGATGGAGGGGATATAAGCTTCAACAATAGTTCTATTGATTAGTATTGAAATGGGGTATGTATTTCATTAGCAGCTTTTGAAGATACTCTGTGGGTAGTAGGTCTGCCGAAAGGGTGGCGGGTTTTCATTTCTTGAGTAGGGAACCTAATAAAAGATGTTGGTACTGGCTTAAACTTAAAGACAGTGTGATTATTGGGTGTGGGATTGGTAGATCTTCGGGTATTGGGAGCTAGTTTGTTGGCAATGGATTGCATGGTTTCTGTAAAGAAAGTGTTAAAGGTGTTAGCAACAATTTTTGGAGGCTTTTGGTGGGTAGTCAAGGGGGTAGGGAAAGATGATTGTCCTGGGTGGACAAGTTTATTTATGCCCGACCAAAATTTTTGTGGATGATTTTGGTGCAGATTGCAGTAGTAGTTTTTTTGTCTAGCATAATGGACTTCTTTGTATCATTCCTTAGTTGTTTATATATGAGGTGGTCTTTTGGGGATTTAGTGGTTCTCCAGGAGGCCCACGCTTTATTTCTGCAAATGATTTTTTTTGTCTAGTATCATTTGACAGCCATGGTGCTACTTTATTATTGGTTCTGATAGTACGTTTGGGAGCATGGTTATCCAAGATAGCAAGAAATTTAAAGTTAAAGTATGAGACTGCTTCATCTAGGAATTATCTAGAAATAAAGTTCAAGGTAAAATAAACTTACTCTTTCTGTCTTAACTTAAAGTATTGGGGTGAGTGATTGGCCATAAAAAGAGCTGAATAAGCTTGAGGGGAAAACAAGAAAGTTGCTCCATGCCCATCAAATGATATACAAGAACCAGTGTTTGTTGAGATTATATACCCCTCAATTTGAAAGAGGCATGGGCCTCCTTGAAACAGACTACACATACAGGTTGGTGATTGTGGGATTGTGTACATATTTACTGACATCATCAGATACAAACATACTGAAAGTTCTATTTGCCATTGGGTTTGGAGTTGGCATAATGGTCAAGGTGTTTACTTCACATTCAAGAGATATAGGGCTTGATTATCATTAGGGGAAATTGACTAGACTTAAAATGATCCACAAGATCAGCTAGTCTAGTACTTACCTATGAACAAAATAAGTCTAATATGACCTCTTTGCTTAGGTTAGTGGAAGTCTTTAGGAAGAAAATAGGCATGAAAATCCAATCAAACATGGATAAATACTGACAAATGTAGGGTTACTCTAACCCTGTCCCACAAACACTCTCACACAAACTTCAGACCCTAACACAACTTCACTTACCTCTTTTTGACAAAACACCCACTTAGCAAAAGTGTTGTTGATTAAATCTGCTTTTTGTTCACACTAGTTTGCAGTTCATTTTATCAAACATACATAATATACCCGAAGTATCACGCCATCCTTTCTGTTTTCTAGGCTGACCCCTTTTAATTTCGTAATCCAAGCCATGGTATAATGTGTATAAGTTCTGATAACTGTTTCCCCTGCAGTGTCAGCATACCCTTTCTGTGTTTGGATTTTACCAGGTGCTCATGTTTTTTCCCACATTCCAAATACATGTAGGTGAACAGATGATCATTCAAGTTATCCATGGATGAGTGCAATATGTGAATAACTGTATGCAAGCATGTGTGTGTGTGTGTGTGTGTGTGTGTGTGTGTGTGTGTGTGTGTGTGTGTGTGTGCACGCGTGCACGCACGCATTTGTGTGTGCATCCTGTGACGGTCTAGCACCCCATTTAGGATCAACTTGTCTGCCTTACACCCAAGTCCCCTCCAACCCTAAACTGAATAAAGTAGGTAAATGGAGAGTGGATGAATGGATGAATAAATGAAGTATAACTGATTGGCCTTGGGCATGGATTCCCTGCAAAATCTTATGCTTCAATAAGAAATGTCCCACTTTGGGCATCTGAAAAGGTGATAGCGCTAGCTAGTTAACAAGTCAGCGAAATGGTATACACATGCACTCCAGTAGTTGTGAATGGTAGTGTCAATCAAACGCTGCTCTATTAAAAATAAAAAATAGGGTCAATAGTTAAACAGACAAAACACATAATGCAAGAAAAAGAAGAGTAAGTTGATGATTAGCAGCTGATGGCAACAAGGTAGTTCTGTTACACTGTTTATTCCTCATGCAAGGAATAACCAATGATGGACCAACCTAGTGTAAGGGTACACATGCTTCTCAACTGTATAGCAATGCTCTAACAACATATTGCATATCACACCATGTATACATGAAGCCTGTAATGCACAGCACAAAGGCACAAAGTATGACTTCATGAATACAAACAACCCTTTCCATCTATTTCTTCTTTTTCTTTTTGTTCTTCTTCACTTTCTTTATGGCTTACTTTGGTTTTCTTGCAAAGTTCATTTATAGCTAAGTTATTTTTTTACAATATAACTGACATTTTATATTTAAATTGCTACTCTATGATCACCTGAAATATACTATTTATGCAACTTTTTCCCAGCAATGACTCAGTGGCGCAGCAGGTAGTGTTATTGCCTCACATTAAGAGGATCCCCGGTTCAGTTCTTGGCTGGGATACCTTCTGTGCAGAGTCTGCATGTCCTTCCTGTCCTTGCATGGGTGTCCTCTGGGGGCTCCAGTTTCTTCTCACATTCCAAAGACATGCAGTAGGTAGACTGGACACTAAATTATTCATAGGTGTGTGTGTGTGTGTCTTGTGGAAGAACTACCATGGCAAGGTTAGCCACCCAGTGGTGTAAACCTTGGCTCTAGATAATTGTCACTATTGAAGTGACACCCTGGCCCCATCTGCAAAAATGGGAAAAGGGATTGTGGATGGATGGATTAAATTTTCACCATTACTGAGTGTATTTGGTTATATTACAGAGCTTGCCAGAAATTGTTTCTCTTCCTAGCATTGTGATTTCTTGAAGTGCATGGAAACATAAAGTCAAATGTTTACACTTTCAAAGGAAAACCATACACCCATGTCTTTTAGAGTGGATGTAATATGATTATAGTATTCTTACTAATGAAGGTCAGGAGGTCATTGTAATCACATCACTATCATAAGAAGGTTCATAGGTAGGTACTAGGCTATTTGCCCTAGGGCCTATACACGCCCAGCCAAAAAGGTTCCCTGGCTTTTGCCACCCAAGAAAATTATTTTCCTGTGCCACTGTCAAGCAGAGCCACAGAAGTGATCCCCGGGGTGAATTCCCTATTTCTCATCAAATCATCAAGATTTTTCTTGAAGAGTGCTAATGAGGAGCTTTGTTTGATCGATAGGTAGTTTGTTCCAGAGTATGGGTAGTCTGTGGGACAGGAATCTATCCCTCTGGCATGTTCTGTTTATTGTGGTGACAAAGTTTAGGTCCCTAGAGCATGTAGCTCGGAGGGATTGGGATTTCTTTAAGTGGAGCATGTCCAACAGCTCTGGGTTTGACATAGCTTTGTATGTTAGGCAGAGATCACCTCAGAGTAGGCGATTATGCAACGGAGTAAAGCTGGAGATTTTTGAGACGGTCTGCGTAGGGCATCTGTTTGAGGCCGGTAATCCACTTTGTGAGGTATTTCTGCTGCCTTTCCAGTTGTTGTAGATGTCTTGTGAGGTACATACCAAAAGGAGTGCTGTACTCTATAATGGATCTAATGAGTGATGAGTAGAGGGGAACAATGACCTCTTTTTTCTGGATGAGAAAGCAATCACCTTCTTTCCTTCAGCCTCGCTCGCCTCTGGAACTCTCTTCCACCTAACATCCGCATTACCACTAATCACTCTACCTTCAAGAAATCTCTTTTCTTACACCTAGCATCTCTATGGGAGTGCTCATGCACCCACCCCTCATAACCTACTCTACTATATAACCAACTCTACTATATGCCCTTTAATACCATAACCTACTGTTTTCATCTTCTATGTTTGCTTATTAATCTTCTTCTATGCTTGTGTTTGTTGATTCTATAGCATATACCAAGGCTGTTACTATCTAATTGTAACAAACTTTAATATTTGCTTATGTTCTTTTACTACAATGTACCTAGAAATTATTGTCAAATGTTAATGTACATTTATTCTTTTTTGGAGCTTTTCTCCCCAGGACTCCATTGAAAACGGGTTCTTCGTGGCCCAATAGACTATCCTGGTAAACCAACTGCAATAAATAAATAAATAAATAAATAAATCACCAGAGATACAGTTTTTCATGCACTTAATGAAGTGGTAATGAGTTGAAAAAGAATTAGTTCTCTCATTTCAAATAAATATCATTTGTGGCAGGCCTGCCATTCAATTAGTCCATTTACACCAAGGAACTCATTTTCTATTTTGCCTCTAGTCCTGGTCACATCCAATCTGTTAGCCAGAACTATGTTTTCCTTAACTGCTACAAAATAGTTGCAAGTGCACTCAGCTGTATTTGCCAATAGGGCTGCACCCTCTTGACACCTCGAGATATGGGTTGAGCCGATAATATTGTTTTATTCTACTTCTTCCTTATTTCTTGTAGGGGAGGAATGCGTGCTTCACACATTAAATGTGTTATCCATGCGATCAGACTATACCTCAGACTGTGTTAAGAGATCAGTCCTGTAGCATTTCAACCTTTACTCTATTTACAAAACTGTCAAATATAAGTTATATCTGCCCACACTGCAGCTATCCCTTCAGTATCAGGGTTGCTAACTGACCCCCAGTCACCAGTGCATTGCCTAATGCACTTCTAAGTTAGTGGGTCAGGCAATGCATTTATTTTCACTGTGTAGCTGTTAACATGTCAGACTGAGTGATCTGTAGAGTTTATTAACAGAAAATCAAACAGATAAGGAAAACAAAGAAAATGATTTTAAATGGGTAATTACAAAGCTTTCATATTGCTTATATTCTGAAAACCCTTTCACAGTATCAGAATTAAGTTTGCTTTGATGTTGCGTGGTCTTATGGCCTCCATCATGCAGCTACAATACAGTATGACACATTCATGTCAGTATGCCTGCACTATTAAATGGCTCACATTCCATACATAATCATAAATGCAGTATAAATAATTTACATTATACAATGAGGAATGAATCAGCCTTGCTCAGCCAATCACAAAGCTGCAGAATACTCCAAAGGGATGAAATCCTTCTGTAAGTCCCAGTGGTACATTCAGTAACACAGCTCGAGCCAAGAGTAAACACTATAAAGTATAGTGTTATCTCTCTATACAAATTATTTCAGACATCATTGATAAAACTCATTAGCCTCCTAAAACTGTCTTTTCTCTCCTGGGACTGACGCTTTTAACTCTGAATTCATCCGCTAGATTCAGTGTCTTATCTCACCTGCATCCACACATCTCTCTAAAGACCTGTTGAAAGTATTCATTTAGCCCTGCCTTTTTTCTATCTCAGTTAGTAGCTTATTTCTATTATGAGTACGGATTAGAGAATGATTGTCATTTCTTTTATTACAGCTGGGGCTGAACTGAATACTAAAATAAGAGGAGCTATCTACACTAAAAAGCAGAATCCAGTCTATGTGCTGTATGCACTGTGTACAGTGGCAGAAACTCAAAAACATAAAAAGAAAAATAATCATAAAAGTACAATATTGCTTGCTTAAATAACGGCAATAGCCAAAGTCACATTTCATTCTTGGTTTTGCCTCTGCTACTAATGTCAGCACTGCCTTGAGAGTGAAATGGTGTTACTAGACTAAATTGTAAGATAACCTGCACTCTAGCCATGGTTTATAGCTATGATAACACATTTGATAGTGTGCGCTTGTGTCTCGTGCTTAACATTTGAAGCTAGCAACTCTAGAAACAGAACAACGTTTCACTTTAATTTGTACTTTCTGATTAATATATTTAAAGATATGTCCCATGGAATGGCACAAGTATGAGTCCAAACACTTTATATCATGTAACACAAGCATACATCTTGTAATACCCTTTTCTGCTCCCTATTTATATCCTCATCAGTACATGTCTAAATGTCTGTGCAAGAGTTCTTTCTGTGCCTGGCCTCCTTCTTCCAAGGTTGGATAAAGTAAAGTAAAGAAATTCTAACAGTCTGGAATGGGAGATGTCAGCATGCCCCTGTCATGCCAGTAACAATATAAGCCCGTATGACACTCCTTGACCATCTGTATCTGCTCCATTCTCCATCCTAACATAATGGATACCAACCCCCAACCCATAGTCATGTAAATAACAGACAGAAGGGGATGCCCAGGTTCACAATACCAACATTCTCAGTCTGGAAATTGGGATACTCCTGAAATAAAAAAAACTATCCTCGACAAAATGAAACATGGTTGTGGTTTCTTTTCTTTTCTTATATCCCTGTCCCCTCAGTATGGAAACAACCCCCCAGAATGGAAAGATGAAGCCTTGACTGCAATCCAGATGACAAGAGTCTGACTGGCGGCATAGTTGCTGGAGGAGTCAGGTGAGGATGGATGCAGGAATGAGTGGCTTAGGTCAGGTTTCCCATTGGGGTAATCTAATGTGCAGTTAGAAAATCATGTTTAAGGCAGAAAGGCATATGGAATATAGACTGGGAACATGTGCTTGGTGCCTACCAAACTGAGATGGTGCAATTCCTGGAAAGGGCATGTGTTGAAGGGTACAGTTTTCTATAGAAGGAGGACAGTGCAGAGCCCTACATTAGTGATTGAGAATGTCAGACAAAAGGCATAGAGTTAGGTCAATATCAGAAACCCCTGTGGTTGGTTCTCATGCCAAAGGGGTGGGGAATAAATGTGCTTGACTGGTTGCACTGATGTCTAGCAGGTAGCAGGGATCTAACAGAGAAACAAATATTGCTGTGTTGCATTTGTGCAGTAAGACATAAAGTAGCGATAAACACTTGTATGTGAGTCTGTTTTTGTGCATAATGGGCTGAATATTGACTGAAAATAGTTTCCAAACCAAGCCACCTACCTTGTCAATAATAAGACACAAAGCAAAAATGTGTGTGTGTGTGTGCACACTCATGCGCACGCACGTGTGTATGCATTTTCTTCTGAGGAGTGGTAGTGATGGGGGACTGTGCACTTGTATAGCATTATTGATTTTCATTGTAGTTCAATATGACAAACATGAAGAAGCCAAAAGCATTACAGTGGTGAAATGTATTCAACTTTATGACTCCTCAGTCACACATGCTAAGACACTTCATAAATTTATACAGTTATGTATCTATCCAGTTGCTTGTAAGCTGACTGCATAAACCATGAAATTAAGATGAATTGCTTAGGAAAATGTAAGACATAATTTGCAATTTTGCTTTTACAAACAGGTTCACAGGTTCATAGATAAGTACTAGGCTAGCTGCCTTTGTGGGCCATTTTAAGCCTAACCACTTTCCCTTTTTGTACTCAAAATAACTTATTCCATTTGGTTATAAATTAGCCTTACCCATCCCATGGTCAATAATTATATGTTAGCCATAATAAGAATAACTGGGATTGTACCACAGATAATTTGAGGGCACTCATGCATGGAATAAAGCATGTAGGAGCTGCCTATGTCCATTACTAGTATAGGAGACAGCCCTGGGGTACATTTTCTGTTTCCCATCCATTGATCCAAGCTGCACTTGAATATGGACAGGGGTGAACTTTGTTTTATGCGGATAAGGAGTCTGTTCCAGAGCAGTGGTATCCTTTGAGAGATGTACTTTTCCCTCCAAACCATTCTGTTGATGTTATGGAAGAGGCTTAGATCCATACACAGATTTAAAATACAGTATTTTAAATAGCATTTAAAATTTAAATAGGAATAGTGTGACAGCTTGCAACTTTTTAATCTCTAAATATGACACATTAATGTACTTTGCCTCGTAATTTTTAAAAAATGTACAAGTTTTCTTAGTATTCACAAGCATCTTGCTGGAGGTGAAACTGGTCATTGCAATAAAATACTTAAATAGCTATTACTGTAGCAAAAATCTGCAATTTTCTAGACAAATGCAACCATTTTTATAAAGATCTCTATTATGCTGTACTGCTGTAAGGCCATGATTTATTACTGTGCAGCAAAGTTAAAGCAAGATAAATCATCAGCATGACAAC
Organism: Protopterus annectens; assembly: GCF_019279795.1. NCBI lineage: Eukaryota > Metazoa > Chordata > Ceratodontiformes > Protopteridae > Protopterus > Protopterus annectens. Next base: position 1,392,399,715 of record NC_056728.1, read on the forward strand.
GAGAGAACAAACAGGCCAGCTATATACTACTTCTTGAGAGACAGGAGCAGGCATGCTAACCCTTTACTGGATGATTGACTGCTGTATGAAATAGGGAATTCACACAAAACTCTTTGAACTCGATGCTTGTTGACTCTAGAATATGTAATGTCTCGCAGCATTTCTTGAAACAGAAAACGTTACCATTAACATTCAGAAACATTTCTATGAAGCTTTCACACAGCTGATACACTTTTTAAAATGTCACTATGGAAACTATCTCCAGAAGCATATATATTGTTGGAAGAAGAAGTGTTTCAGGAAAAACTACACAACTTAGGTAAATTAAACTGGACTGCAAACACGTTGAATGATAAGAGACAGGACAGGGTAGGGGGAACTCAGCTGAATGTAGGTGCAATGCTACTGATTCTCCATCAATGTCATTATTTGAGGATAAGGTGGAGGGTCTAAAAAAGAAAAGTGCTCCTCCGAAAAGAAAAAGGGAGATCTGCAAGCAGCTGGTATTATAGAAGGGTTGGAAAAATAAACACGTGCAAACCAGAGGGAATGTCTGCAGTGATGCAGCTGGGCTCAATGTTAAAAGTGTTAAAAATGCAAGCAAAATCCTAATGACTTTAGTAACCTAAATAAACCAAAACTTACTGCTCATGTAAGGGCTCTTAATTACTGGATGTACAGGGAGATGTACAAGAAGAAAAAGGAAGATCTGAAACTACGATACAGGTTACAGGTGAATCCTCACTTAGAATAATATCATTTATTTTTGCAAACCACATATTAAACTAAGGTTGGAGCTTGTTAAACAGAAGCAGCAAAGATTCAGTAGAACTTCACTGAACTGTCATGTAAAAAAGTGGTTAGCAAATTTGGGAATCTGCATCTTAGAGAATCAGATAGGTGTGCAGGTATCTCAAATACATAAACAATGTAAGAAATTGTACAGTTGTGTAAGATCTTAGCATAACAGTAGATGTCCTAGTTTTCACTGTTGTAGATATCCCAACATCTGGCAAGTATACCAGTTCCTTACATCTTCCCAGCATCATACGTCAGTCGTATGCTCCCTGCACAGGTGTAGGCTATAAAGGTGACATACAAACACGCAATACTCAGAAATAAAGTGCCCCAGGAGAACTACAGCAATCCCAGGATAAAGAAGGACATGTGCATCCAGGAGGGAAGAGAAATAAGGCAAAAAAAGGAAAAGACCCCTCGGCCAGTAGACAGTGCCCAACAGAAAAAAGGAGGGAGAAAGGGACTGAATACTGCAACAGTGAAAAGTAGGCCATCTACTTTTATGGAAGATCTTACACAGCTGTACTATGTCCTTCTACATCACTGTTGCAATATTTATTACATGTGGGAGATTATCAAAGCTACTGTAAAGGATGGGAGGAGGAAAGCACACAGGAGCCCTCTATAAACTCATGACAGACAGAGAGTCCTGGCAAACCCTGACCTGGTTTTGGAAATGACATCCATAACATCTAGTTATGTGGACACAGCACAAAGTAGCAGCTTCTAGAATTGATCTAGTATCCAGAACCTTGAAAAAAGCACCAGAAGAAGCTACGGCTCTCAGAAAATGAGCTCAGACTGAAGCTGAAAGCTGATTACCATGAAAGAAATAACACAAATCCAGGAGGAGATGGTTTGCTTAGAAACTGCCAAACCCAATGTCCTGGTACTAAAGGAAACAAAAATCTGCTCAGATTTGTCAATAGTCTTAGATTTATCCAAATAATATCTGAGGTGTCTATGTGAATCCAAGGTGTGAAGAACTTTCTCACTAGAAGATTGTGGAGAAGGGAAAAAGGAAAGGAGTTGGACAGACTGATTGAGGGACAACTTATTGATCACCTTGGGCATAAACAAGGGATTAGTTTGCAGAGATACCCTGTCTCTATGAAAAATAAAAAAGGGAGGACCTGCCATCCAGAGCCTGAAGTTCAGAAACTTTCTTGGCTGAAGTAAGAACCGCCAACAAAACAGTCTTCCAGGTTCAATATTGCAAGGAGGAAGAAGATGTACCAGGCTCAGAAGGAGCCTAAATTAGCTTTTCAAGGACAAAGTTAAGGTCCCAAGAGGAAAGAACAGGTTTTCTTGGGGGTCTAATAAGAAGGACACTTTTAAGGTATTGTTTGATCTCAAAATGAGAGGCCAATGACAGGTTTAAGGGCAGAAAAACAGAGATTGCTAACAAGTAAACTTTAAGCTAAGACTATGCTAGGCCAGCATGGAGCAGTTCACGCAATTAAAAAAGGACAGAAGGGATCCCCACTGAGAAGGGATTCTGGTGACACTTCAGACACCAAATAGAAAATCTCTTCCATTTAGTCATATGGGATTTTCTGTTAGTGGATTTCCTGGCCTCCTGAAGAACCCTAAGGACATCTTCAGAAAATTGATGACTAAAAGGAATCAAAAGGGTGAATGAAGGACAACTTGTCTTGAGTGAGAAGATCCATCAGGTGAGGTAACTTGTAATGATTGCTCCTGGCCAGGTGAATGAGAGACACCCTATCTTGAATGAGAAGATCCATCAGGTGAGGTAACTTGTAATGATTGCCCCTGGACAGATGAAAGAGAAGGGGAATCCAGCAAGATTCTGGAGGAGTCCTTCATGATCTAGTGCAGGACCCTTGGAAGGAGAGGAAGAGGAGAGTAAGCATATACGAACATTCCCTTCCAAGAAAAGGACAAAGCACCCACCTTCCAAGTCAGAGGACTTGGGACTCTGGAACAGATGTGAGGAAGTTATCTGTTCAGAGGTGAGGCAAAAATATCCACTTGAGCAATACCCACTAATGTACTATGTCCAGAAACACCCCTCTGTAAAGCATCCATTTGTAAGGTTGTCTCCTGGACCTGCTTGGACAGTCTACCATAAGGTTGTGTTCTAAAGGAATACAGTCCACCTGAAGGGTTTTCTGATGGTTGGTAGCAAAGTCCCAGGCCTGGAAAAGCTAGTCTGCAATGAAAATAAAACTTTGTGCACCCCTGTTTATGTACCACATGGCTGTGGTATTGTCTGTAAAGACCTTGAGAGGGCATGGAGACCAAAGAGAATGGAAGGCCTGTAGTGCCAGAATGAGTGCAATCATCTATTTTATGTTGATGTGGTCTGACTACTAATGAAGGGGGGCAGATACCCTGAACCTTCAGATTGTTGGAAGAGGGTCACCACCCCTGATTATAAAAGTCTGTAAAAAGCTCTTGAGTAGGGGTAGGAGTCTGAAAAGGCAGGCTTGGATTGAGGAAAACTTGCTGAATCCACCCGTGAAATCTGCATTTAAGACAGGATAGTATAAGAACTGGAAAGGGTAGAGGGTGACAATGCTGGAGCCAAACCACTTTGTTGTACCACCAAAGCTTTCTCACGTGAAGCTTGTTAAAGGAAATCATGAGGATGGCTGATGCCATGAACCCTAAGGTTCTGAGAAATTCCCATGCAGGAATATGAGAAAGGGGGCATAGAGGCTGGAAATAAAGTTGTCAGAGGCAGAACCTTGGGAGATGGAAGACAGGACAACATTGGGATGGTTTGGATTCTGTAATCCAGAAAAATGTAGTCTTGAGAAGGAGTCAGAACTGACTTCTTAAGACTGATGGTGAACCCCAAACTGCTCAGAAACAGCTTGGTAAAGAGTAGATACTGAAGAAGCTGGGAATATCTGGATTTCCCAAAGCCTGTAAAAAGGTATCACAGGAACCAGACACTTGGTGAATACCCTTGGGGATGTACAAAAGCCAAAGGTTAAAGTACAGAACTAAAAATGAGAGGAAGAAGCAGAGAAGAAGATAGGCATCCTTTAGCTCTAGAGAGATGAGAAATGTTTGGGGAAACAAGACGGAAATAAGAGTCTGGAGGGAAAGCATTTTGAAAGAAGTAATCTTTAGAAAGATATTGAGAAAGCTGAGGCCTAGAATGGGTCTCCATGACCACTTTTTTTCTCGGAAACAGAAACATCCTGGAGTAAAACAATGTTTCTCATTGGGATTCTGGAACAGGTTTGATGGTTCCCTGATCCAACAGATCTTGCAAGACCACAAAAAATGAGGAAGTTGGTCTGGAGGAGGTTGAGGAAGACCTGAGGGGGGGGGGATCAACACAGCATAAAATAACTGTGATAGATAATAGAAAGTACCCAAGAGTCTGAAGTGATTTAATGCCAGACAGAGAGAGAGAGAGAGAGAGAGAGACAAGGAAAGCCTGAGAAACAGAGGAACCTGGCCGAAGGGAAGGAGGAGAAAATATATCAGATGGAGACATACAAAAGCAGGCTTTTGAGTCTTAGAAGTCTAGGTGGGTTTATTGGAAAACATGTGCTTAGGAATCTTTCTTCCTTTACGGGGATGACAAAGTTGTCTAGGAACAAAAACAGATTTTGAAGAATAGTTTCTCTGAAATTTGGGAACAGGAGAAAAACATTTGTTTAAGGTCCTGCGTAATACTACATTTGTCTTGTAGTGTCTTAAACAGGCCAGCAGCAACAGCAGCAGTACAAAAACGATTTTAGTTGTCTTAAGGAACATCTAGGAGCTTGGCCTTAATATTATCAGGTAAAGCCTGCAGGCGAATCCAAGAGTACCTCCTTATAACTGAACCTGAAGCAGCAGCCACCTGTGGAGTGGAACTCAATAAAGAAAGGACAGTAGTCATGGTTTCAGAATCAGAAAGGTCTGACAAAACCACCACCCCCAAGTTGAAACAAGAGAGCAGGAACATACCTGGTCATATGGGTCTAATGATTTATGGCCCTAAAGGCCAGAGTAGCCGAAGTATGAACTTTTTTCCAGCCTCTCGTGGATGGCTGTCCTTGTCAGAAGGGAGAAGTTTAGAAGAAGATAAAAGCTTGGATGGCCTTTCAGGAGAAGCACACATCATGGCAGGGACTGAAGAAGGACACTTGCAATAGAACTTAAAGGCCTCAGACACCTTATAAAAGTAGTCAAGTTTCTGAAATGCCGGAAGGTGGGAATTAGGAGCCAAAGAAGCAGCTGCAAATGTATCCAGCAAGACAGACAAAACAGGGGGAACAGCAGAAGGATTAGGAGATTCCATTTGTAACAACTCATAATACCTCTTTTGGATGTAAAAAACCTGGGAGAAATCCCATTTGAAATGCTCCATCATGCGAAATCAAGGAATCCTCTTCCTCTGATTATAGTCTAAGGGTGAAGTAATTTGTGAGGAACAGATCAGGAATTCATCTCTTGAACCCAACTCCTCATCTGAAGAATCAGATTCCCTAGGAGAAGCAGGAACAGATAATTCCTGAGGTGGCTTCAAAGCCAGCAAGGCATTAAGCAAACCCTGAGTAAAATCCTGCCATTATTTATGAGGATATTTATCAGTGGGAGATATATGTTTAATTTTGTACTTCTTTCTTAATGGGACATCAGCTCTGAGACACCTAGAAGGCTCAGAGCTATGTCTAGACTCTATAAGGGTAGTAGGAACTTCTTCTCTAACAAGAATTTGGGGAATCCCCCTTGGCCCTTTGGAAATAATCAGCCATGGTTACGCCTCAATATATGTGGCAGACATATGCACAGCCTCAGAGGATGTGTGAGAAGCCAATTCCATGCTGGCCTCTGACACGGTCATAGGACTGAAAACTGGCATTGCCACCACATATTCTTCAGGGTCTTAACCTGCCTCAAGAGAGGCATCCAGCGGAAGCTAGACAGCAACAGATTCACATGGAGACTTTTTAGCCTTCTTGTTGAGAGACGACTAAACCTCAGAGAGGGAAGATTCGGCCATGATACCCAGGGTCAAAAGCTTAAGATTTTGGTTCTCAAGATAGATGGACAACAAAGATATATGGCTACTAAGATTTTTCATAACAAAAGCCTGATAAATAGTACATTGGGTATGGTCATGCATAGTACCTAAACAGAGCAGGCACTTCTCATGATGGTCTTTATGGGGTAAATGCCTCCAACACTGATATCTTCCCTTCCTGGATGACATGAACTCTCAGTAAACACAAATAACAATAAAAGGAACAGTTCTGAGTACTGAGTGTGCATATGTATCCTTTATGCCCTACACCTACACAGGGAGCATATGACTGACGTACAATGCTGGGAGGATGTAAAGGCTTTGGTATCCTTGGCAGGAGATACCACATGTCATGAATACTGCAACAGTGATAAGGAAGGACATCTATAGTTTCAGAAAATGCAAGCCTTTTAGACGAAGGTAGAAAACAAAGTGAGACCTAAATGGAGGAGCCTGTGCAGCAGCCTGTAATAAGCAAATAGAAATGGCTGTGACTACATTGAATGAACTCACAGCAGTTGGAGCAGCAGGGCAAACATGGTGGGAAATGTCAAGCAGGCATGAGACACATACAAGAAAACCAAAGAGATAACATGAAGCCATTCATCAAGATAAATTCCTGGATTTTATTTATTTATTAAATCACTGAAATGCTGAAATCAAAAATTTTTAGCCAAGGACGCATATTCAAGACTCAACATGAAAATAAATCTTTAAACAGATGTATGTGAATGTTATACTGGATTGAAACACATTTCAAAATACATACAACAATCTTGCTTAAAAAAATGAAAATAATCTCAGTGTAGCAGTCTAAGGATGGTAACCGTGGTACCTGTACTATCTGATCATGCTGCCCATTCATCCTTCCCCTAACCCACAGGTGGGGGGGGGGTGAAAACTGAATGGCTGGGAGTCACCATCTTAGAGGGATTGTTTCTTTTCTGTATGCGCTTCTCCTTATATATCTCAGTAGCTGTTCCAGGGTACATCATATACTGGATAAAGTGGTACACACTGCTTATTTATGAAAGTGGGTATGCCACTTGAGCAGCTCTGCTCCCCTAGGAAGCTAATGCTCTTCTTAGGTCACTACTCTCTATCAGACAGACTGACAGACAATGCATCCCTCAGACAGATAGACAGGCAGATGGGAGAGTGGACAACAGCTTCGTCTAAACCCTCTGGTTTCACCAGTACTCAGGCTTCTACCGGAACCTTGGTAAGGTGGGTTCTTGTCAGGACTTTATTTTTCTGTGCTGAACAGTATGTTAACTAACAAAGAAAGAGATGCAGGGAAATTCTTTAGAAATGATGCAACAAGCTTTGCACTCCACAAAATGTTCTTGTTCAGTGCCAGTTCAATGCCCTACTACACCCTGGATCACCAGTCATACAACTTCATATGATGGCATCAGACATCCCAGGTTAAAGGAGCACACGTCTGTGTGATATGGGAACAGGTTAAAGGATTCTGGGTGATATGGGAACAGGTGAAAGGAGTACACTTCTGGGTGATATGGGAACAGCTTAAAGGAGTACACTTCTGGGTGATATGGGAACAGGTTAAAGGATTCTGGGTGATATGGGAACAGGTTAAAGGATTCTGGATGATATGGGAACAGGTAAAGGATTCTGGGTGATATGGGAATAGGTTAAAGGAGCACATTTATGTGTGGTATGGGAACAGGTTAAAGGAATACACTTCTGTGTGATATGGGAACTGGTTAAAGGATTCTGGGTGATATGTGAACAGGTTAAAGGAGTACACTTCTGGGTGATATGGGAACAGGTTAAAGGATTCTGGGTGATATGGGAACAGGTTAAAGGAGTACACTTCTGGGTGATATGGGAACAGGTTAAAGGATTCTGGGTGATATGGGAACAGGTTAAAGGAGTACACTTCTGGGTGATATGGGAACAGGTTAAAGGATTCTCTGTGATATGGCAACAGGTTAAAGAAGTACACTTCTGGGGGATATGGGAACAGGTCAAAGGATTCTGGGTAATATGGGAACAGGTGAAAGGAGTACACTTCTGGGTGATATGGGAACAGCTTAAAGGAGTACACTTCTGGGTGATATGGGAACAGGTTAAAGGATTCTGGGTGATATGGGAATAGGTTAAAGGAGCACATTTATGTGTGGTATGGGAACAGGTTAAAGGAATACACTTATGTGTGATATGGTAACAGGTTTTTTATAAAACATCAATTGGCAGTAGAGCAAGGAACTGAGTGATTGTATCTGTTGTCAACCTCCTTCAAAACTCTGAGTGTTAATTTTATATTCATTCCCTGCAGTGAAGGGATGAGGACAAGCACTCCAAACATTCTGACTATTACAGTATTGATTATGGCTTTTCTTGTTCTCTATAACAACATTCATTATTTCAGAATATTAAGAATTAGACTACATATTGATTTGGAAGGAATATCCAAACCTCAGTTGGACTATGCAAGTATATAGGGGTTATGCTAGATATCAAGTTATTTTTGGAAGTTATACAGAACAACGTTCTAAAGCAGCTAAAAGTATACTATAGAATTTCCCTCCTGATTACTACTGAATCTTGAGCATCAGTGGTTAAAATGTCCTAATTACAAGCCTGGTAGATGATCTACAACTACTACTACAGTCTTTCAGCTTTTTCCAGTTAGGGGTTGCCACAGTGGAACTCCGGTCCGCTAATGATTGGCAGTGAGTTTTTACAATGTCGAGTTGCCAGCCCGGTGCCTAACCTTCAAATCTCTTGCTGTGAGACGACAACGTTAACCGCTGCACCACCGCACCTGTCTATATTCCTAGCAACATATGCTGTTCTTCAAACAGCTGAAAAAACACCCCATTTCATTTATCACATAAGATAGAACATCACTGTGATACCCTAAGGAGAACCAGATGGTTTCCAGCTGGGGCAAGAGCACATTTTTGCTAAATACTCTAACCTGCAAGCTATTAAATGAAAGCTCATGCTCACCTTTAAATAACACAGTACTAGTTAGAAGTTCCTGGTATATGCTGACCTTGAAATAACACAGTACTAGTTAGAAGTCCCTGGTATATGCTGACCTTTAAATAACAGTACTAGTTAGAAGTCCCTGGTATATGCTGACCTTTAAATAATGCAGTACTAGTTAGAAGTCCCTGGTATATGCTGACCTTTAAATAATAGTCCTTTGTAGTACATTCTCTAAAGATACCTGCTTTGGGCTCGCTTTCATTTAACAAACGCTGGGCCTTTTAATTTTCTATTCATTTTGTGGCTATCAGATATTAAAGTTAGAGTTTGTGAGCATGTTTTATGATAATATTAAATAAAGTTCAGGGAGGGAGCTCTGATCCTGACACAAGTCATGTGACAGGTAATCACAATTCAAAGAACCTTGAAATCTTTCACTTCACATGAGTTATGAGGGTGTTAGTTAACTAACTAATTTATTTATTAGCATTTACTTAGCAGGATTGCCTAGCTGGGCATACGTTGGTCATTTTCAGTGCAGGCCCAGGAAGAAAAAAGCAGAGAAGATATACAATGGTGATATTAGGAAGCCATGCACATTTGTCAAATATACAGCACTGGTGCATGGAGTACAGATATGACACCTGCCCCCCAGCTTTTGTAGTAAACAAAGTCACATTCCGTGGGTTTTGGATGTAGTGGCTGACGTACCGCTCACATATCAGCAAGGCAGCTGACTTTCACCATCATCCTGATACTGCTCTACACCAAAGCTGTTTTTTGGACAGAATGAGTACATGCCAGCATTACGTCACATGGGACCACCTAGCTATGCCAAAACAATGCAAATGACATGCGTTAGCATCTTGTGGTTATGCCTTGTACAACAGGGCACTTTTGCAAAGGTCAGGGGCAGTCACTTCCTTATGATGTAGTAAGGGTTCACTATGCTGGGCACACTCAGTGGTGGACAAGAGTGATTTTTTGTGAGTCTGATTCATCTCTTTATAATGATTACAACTGAGTATTATACTGTTAGCATTCTGAAACTTATTCTAACAAAAATAGCATAAAACATATACCAATGCTTGTGCTCACGTACTTCCTAAATAGCTACATATTTTCTTGAAGGCAAAGTTCAAATACATACACTTTGCCATTTTCTTCATAGCAACATAAAAACATAGAAATACAAATGATGGCAGTGTGGGTGTTCAATTTTAATTTTGCAGATGCATCTACTTTCATCTGTGAAAGTTATTACTGAGGAATATTAAATATATAAGGTTGGGAAAACTGCTTTTTTGCACTTGTCACTTGGCTTCTCACCTTATGGTACTTCTTAATGCAATACTAAATTGCTGAACATTACATCTCATTCAACATTTCCTAATTGCCTGCTTATTTGTAAATATCTTTTGCAACAAGTAGCTTCCTGAAAGCACTATCTAAGATGTGACCCACACAGATTTTTTTATACTTTTTTCTCACTAATGGAGCTGCGCTGTAATAATGTTTTCGACATATCTATGTTAGAAGATTACTTAACTTACTCATTGTACCTGTTTTTTGTTTTTCGGCTGGAATTTGTTTTGTCAGCTTAACTAAACCCAAGTGCTGCCTGATGTTTCTTGTTTATCATAATAATGTTAAGATCCACTACAAGTACTTGAGTTCCAGGCACTTGAAGACCACTGTTATGAAACCAGAGACTCTGGTGTCTTGTAACTCACACACGTTACTGCTCCTGCTCGAACTCGACCACACGTTCAGATGAGGTGCAGCAGCTGTACAGAAACAGTGGAGACAGTAGCTAAGTCTGAGCAAGGTAAATGCATCAGCCACAGGAAAGGAGAGGCAGAGGTTAGGGTTTCAGGCATTCAAATGGGGATTTAGGTTTAGGGAGGGTGGGTTTTAGAATCAGGGAGTAGAGAGAGAGTTTACAGTTAGAGAGTTGGAGGAGAATTTAAGGTTAGGGAGCAAAAGTGGAATTTAGGGTTAGGATGAGACTGGGGACTTTAGGTTTAAGAAGCATGAAAGCAGTTTTTGGTTTAGGGAACAGGAAGGAGGTTTAGGGTTAGGAAGTGGGAGGAAAGTTTTAGCTTTAGAGAAAAGAAGCAGAGTTTAGGTTTATGAAGCAATCTGAAACTTTAGATTTTGGGAGGGGAGTTCTTCAGTTAGGCTTAGAAACCAGGTGGGAGTTTTGGGATCAGAATCGAGCTTTGGTAAGTCTATTTATTTCAATAATGTAGGATGGTGGGAGGGCTAAGTAATTAAGTAGGAATGGATTAGTGGGAGTTAGGATGCTTGCCACTTAGAGCAAGAAGCAGTGAGTAAGTGTGATGACAGCTACTATCATACAAGCACGTGTAGTAAACTATAGCATTAGGTTCAGCCTTATCTTTTCGAATACTATAAGGGATTCTATCTGTACTGGCTGCAAGCATTAAATTTTGAATCTCCAGACTAGGAAGGACTCATTTAGACAAACTGGCCTGCTTCAGGAGTGGTTTTTTGGAATTGTCAAAGAGTAGACATAGATACAAACAATTCATGAAACAATCAACTATGTGCAGCTAAAGAAATAAAAAAGATAAATACTCAAAGTAAAGAAGGAATGGAGCAATAATGGTTGTTTGTCAAAATGCAGAGTTAAATATGTAAACAAAAGAAAATGATGGAAACGCAAGCATATAGTACCAATCAGACTGGTAGTAATATGTGCTCTATTTAAATGTAATGTGAATGAATGGATGAAAACTGAGAACACACCCACAGTTTATCACCCATGAACCTCTTAGAAAGGCGCAACAAATAAATGTCCCAAAATATCCTTATTCTGCCTGCCTCTTGGTTACTTATAAACAAAACACAAGACCAAAAACTACCATGGAAAGTAAGATCCTTTCAGATGAACAGCCTAATAAGTACCTATAAGATCCTCACAGATGAACAGCCTAATAAGTACCTATGAAAAAAAAAAAAAAAAAAAAATATATATATATATATATATATATATATATATATATATATATATATATATATATATATATATATATATATATATATATACATGTGTGTGTGTGTGTGTGTGTGTGTATATATATATATATATATATATATATATATATATATATATATATATACATATGTGTGTGTGTGTGTGTATATATATATATATATATATATATGTATATAGATTCACTTTATAATCTCGAAATACTGAAATGTCGAATTTCAGTATATCAAGACTATAAAGTCAAACCCACAAAATACAGAACGTCCAAAACCGTGAAACTTAAAATTGCAAAATTTAAAATCTCGAACCTAAACACACCATACACCACAGTACACATACACTAGAGTACCCAAACTACCAAAAAAAAAAAAAAACACACAAACATAACAACACACATCTACAAACTTACACTACAAATAAGTAGGGGGGCGAGCACCTCTGCACCCCCCTACTTACATATTCTAAATCCGAGATTGCACCAAACAGTAAAAGACAGCAAACTCACAGCCAGACATTCTACAGTCCCCCCCCCCACACACACACATCACATACATACAAACACCACCACAGTCAACAATTAAACACTCATACTTTTACCTGCCTGCCCTAACCCACACGTGCAACTTCCAAGCACACTCACATACACTCAAACACTTACCCAAAACCCTTACAAACTAGTCACTTACTTTAAATTCCACCTAAAATCCAAACACAAAACCACACACCATCCACACATCCACTCCACGTCACATACCGTTACAGCATAACCGCAAATTCGACATATCCAGATTCGTGGTTATGCACTTTCGCTATTCTGCAGATTCGACTTTATAGTCTCGATACACTGAAATTTGACATTTAAGTATTTCGAGATTATAAAGTGAATCCATATATATATATATATATATATATATATATATATATATATATATATATATATATATATATAGTGGATATAAAAAGTTTACACACCCTATAAAAAAAATGAGACCACAATAAATCATTTCCAAACTTTTCCCACCTTTAATGTGACCTATAACCTGTACAATTCAATTGAAAAACAAAACACATCTGTTAGGGGAAAAAATATAAAAAATAAAAAACATACAATAAGCTGGTTGCACCCTTAAACTAATACTTTGTTGAAACACATTTTGATTGATTTGCATTCACTATGTAATACATTAACCCTCCTGCACTGGAGGCCCATGAGATACATGCAAATGAAGCCTTAAGGGCATACCAGTGTTTCAGCTAAATGGTTTCTAAAGCCCATGACTTTTTATTTTTTAAGTCATTATGTGCACATTCAGGCCAATAAAACCCCACTGGTTGTACAGATGCCATGTTTCACTTGAAGTACTACCGTAGATTAAAAAGTAAAAAAAAAATCCAGTCAGTGTGAGACAGCTTGCAGTTCGTGTCTTCATATGATAAAAGATAAAGTAACTTAAGTCCACTGTAGTGTTCTAAATGTGAAGTGATGTCACTTTTAATAACTGCAAAGTTTTCTTATGAAACATACCAGTTTATTAAATATCAGGCAACATTAAACTTGTGTTGCTTACATTTAAATTAGTTTAAACTAAAGAACTGGTTAAGTAAATAGGACACAATACACTTTTTAATATCCAGAACTAGCATCAAAATTATGAAATTGAAAGATTGATTATCTTCAAAATTAGAGAGCCAAATATATTTTGCAAATCTGGCAAAATTAAAATCACTTTTGCTACCTGTATGGTAAATGTATACTTAAGTGACTCTGTCTTAACTCACAGACCATTTTGTTGCCACGGTTACACTTGCCCTGAGACTGTAACTTTCGGTAGGAAATATTAATTAAGGTGCTGCTGTCCTGCTTTCCCACTTCACCCACAACTGTCACTTTGTTTTCTGAATCTTCTTTCAATAATATGGGATGGTGATTAAACATGCATAACCTATTCTACCTGATGTTGACAATATATGTTTTTCATATTGACCACTCCTGCAGTAGCATTACCTATATAGGTTATATTCCTCCAAGATATAACAACTGACCTAGCCCCTAAGCTTCAGCGCACCTTCTTTGTACCCAAACTGTAGCTCGAGATGAGCTGACTGAAGGACAAGTTTGGGAGCAAAGCCTTCCAGAGCTTTACTGCCGCCAAACAGTATGCTCCTCTGAGGCTTTTGAGGATTTACAGTCAACTTGTCCACAGACAACTCAGGAACTATCTTGACAGAACTAAATTTTTCAGATCTTCGGGTCAATTGTTCATTTCTTGTGAAAGTAAAAAGAAGGGAAACTTCTGTCAAAATAGACTATTTCCAAATGATTGTTTAAGGCTATTACCTTTTGCTAAACTCACCACAATACATCAATTCCAGGCAGGATCAAGGCCCACTCTACTAGGGCCTTGGCTTCATCTATGGCTTTTTGGAAAGGGTTGGTACCTCAAAGCTGCTACTTGGTCCTCTGTACATAATTTTACAAAGCACTAAAACATAATTCCATTTCCTAGGTCAAGATCAAGTTTTGCTAGGACCATTCTCCAGGGTCTCTTGGACCCTTCTTCAACCTCCCAAATATAGTTATGTATGATTCTACTGATATAGCTAAAGGCTACTGCAACAGCAATCAATATGGAGATCATAGTACAGTTATGCAAGTTGAAATTACCATAACAGTAGATGTTCAAATGATCATTGCTGAAGTAGCCACTTTATCTCCTAGTTTTTTGGTATGTTTTTTATGCCAGGATGTGGACATTTATTTTTTGTTATTCCTGGCCTTATCTTTTCAGGGTTCAGCCTCCTTCTCTCTGCTGGAAGGAAAGCTCTGATGGGCTTTGTGCCCAAACATATCTTTTAGTCAGCTCATTTCAAGCTGCTTGACAGTTTGGGCACATGGAAGGTGCCCCAAAGCTGTGGAAGCTGGCCAGATGTTATATCCTTTGCAGGATATAACCCACATAGATAAGGCTACTGCAACAGTGATTATTCAAACATCTGCTGCTATGGTAAGTTTAGCTTACTCTATTGTACTTTCCTTCTTTTCAATTTTAATTTCTATCAGTTTGTTTATTTATTTATATTTGTTTACCAGGTAGTGCACTGATCAATACTGAGCAATTTCAGCCCAGATGAAATACAAAACATTTTACAAACAGAAAATACAGAAATGTCAGCAATAACAGAACAGAACAGTTCAAGATAATTACATAGAAAATCTGAATATACATTCCAGTGAACAAGCACAGTGCAATGTTCAATCGAGCAGAGTGTAAAACGCAATATATACATTAGTTTCTAAAGTGGGTCAATCTTCAGTGAATCTTGAAAGAGGAGAAGAGACTTGTTTCAGTTCCTTAAGAGAAGAAGCATAGGGATCTACAAGACTAAAAGAATGTGATTCTAAGGGGAATACCATGCAATAAATGTCTCTAAGGGATGTGCCCATTAACTTTTCAGCACCATAAGTTTGAACCACAACCAGTAAGACAGTCACTAGCAGGCCCATTTGTGATGAACCTCCACTGGACCAGTAATCAAGGAGCCTCAATCCTCACTACTGGCACCAGTGGGGGATGTACATTGGGAGGATGACAAGGTACACACACAGTATGTCCAGATGCAGCTCTCTGCATCAAGTTCAATTTCCCTTAAGAGCACACAGAGACCACAGTCAGTCCAGGGCTGGTTTCTCCCTCTTTCTCCAGATCCCCAGTAAGACTCCCCACTGGCACAGTTATAGAGTTGAGATCTCAGCTGAGTGGCCAAGCCAAGATCTCCAGCACCCTCTCTGTCCAACCAGTGTTTCATGTCCCTGCCCAAGTAGCTGAAACATACACACTCTTTGAGGTTTGATTTATCTATACACACACACACACACACACACACACACACACACACACACACACACACACACACACCTGGGAAAGGCTGTCACAGGTTTACTAGCTATGCTCCCTTTTGCCAAGACTATAAGGTAGTTATCACTGCCACCAGCCAGCTCCTTATCAACTACTTTAGGGCCCTTAACAAAGGGTGTCCAATCTTACTGTGTAATGTTACTATTAATACAAATGGTAGTTTGACCAAGAGCAAGCGTATTAGGAGAGGCCCACAGTGTCACCAAATAAAAAAGCAAGTACTCTCAGAACTTAAAAATCTCTAGACAGAGTAGCCACAATTAAAGGTTTAAATATATTTAATGATAAATATTAAAAGAACAAGACAATACTAAATATATATGTACAATGACATCAGAATTCAAAATCATGGGACATATTTAAAACAACATTGCAGGACAGTCTCAAATAAATGAAGAAAAATATCTAAAGTAAGCTTTGTATATTCCTGACTATATCTAAGAGAATTATACTGTTCCCTAGAAACTAACTTCATCAGTGCAAGGCAGGTGTGGTGAATGGATTTTCTCTAGTTGTTGTTGTCAGGTCAAAGACATAATGCAGAATGCTGTCTCTCTCAGAGACCTCTCAAATTAATATTGCAAATATTTCTGCTGGGATAACTTGCAGAATGACAGCATTGCTTGTCATCTGACTCCTAGTTCTCAGGCCCCAAAACAACCATTGATAATAGCTGGTAGCATTTAGCATCTACCCTAAAAAATACATAGACAAGGGCCTTTCTTCAGATCTTTAGCAGATGGTGGAAGTCATAAAACAATAAAACACTTCCAAGACAATACAGAAAGCTCCCTAGTTTTAGACACTGTCTCTTGCTGTCATAAAGTCATTTAATTTCAGCTATTTTTGAAATTTACTAGACTGAGGTTAATCTCGTTTTACAGTTTCCACTGTTAAAATATTTACATTTAAACAGTTACAATAGTGTATGTACATTTCTGTTCTCTTCCAGCAGGGCACACTCTGGATACATCTTTAAGCTCAGCACTTTATAAAATATCTTTTCAACACACATCTGTACAAACCTAGTTTGCTATATACATGACATACAGTTCTAACACATCTGCAACACAAGCATCCCACTTGAAGCACGATGACACTCGCAAACAACACACAACCATCCACAAAATTCCAGACAACTGTGCTGGCAGCAACTCCTTTCATCACACCATTTCTAGAAGCAGAGGCAACTGTTCTACCACTGTGTTCTCACTCTTACTCAGCTCTGTTCCACGTGGGGCAACATTCTAGTATCTGCCATGTACACTGTTTGGTGCTGCCACTGCAACAGCATGTATTTAACATTTTTATATAGTCTAAACCCCAAGAACTATTCTGGTGGGATGGTAGCACAGTCCTGTATAGATGATCTTTCCACAAAACGAAAATATATATTTTTTCATGAAATCAACTCTAATTGCTTCCTGCACATGTTAACTTAGCTAAGCATTGCACATTATATAGTGAGGTTTTGGCATGCACTAAACCAGGTACTAGCCTTTTTACCAATGCTGCAGGATAAACAGTGTAACTTTTAGGAAAAAAATATTTTAGTGTTAAACTGAACATTTTTTCCAGAGATTTGTGATTCCAGAAGGCAAGACTGAGTTAACTGCCGTAGAAAGTTTAAGACAAAAATGTGACTACAAAGCATAGGATATGACTGTTAGAAACAATATGGCTACATTCAAATAATTTTCCTCCACTTCAGCATCTTCACACTTAGGTAAAAATGAAATTTTCTCTATATACTACTTATAAACTTACTGATATTCAAAAACTTTCACAACAATAACACAGTTTCAAATTACCACCATAAATCAGATTGATCAAATAAGCAGCTTTTCTATGAATACATCAAAATCAGACACAGAAACCATTTTAACTGATGTGGCAGAATACAAGACAGCAAAACTCAGCTATATTAATAAATCCCTGGTTTGGCATCTCTGTCTCTAATGAACACATGCAGCCTGTAAATGGTTCAGCTTCCAAGCCCCTGCTTGTAAATATTTCAATTCCCAAGTCCCTGCTTACACTTATCAAGTGTACCAGAATTTGTCAGAGATTTGGGATGCACTGCTAGGCTTAAAAAGGCCATTGTGGTCATTCGCCTAGTAAACAGTGATGAACCTATGAACCTATGAACCTATATTTACTTGAACTAGACCTGGCATCTTCAACAAAGAATGGATAGGGAAAATAGAAAAGAAGGAGTAATTTAAGCATTTAAGGCATCACAGAGAAAGCCAAATGGGCAGACATGCACGCATAAAAAGAACAAAACAAAGAATAAACATTTTTAACATAAGGCTCATGCTTACCTAATTAAGCATTGTCTATCACAAAAAAGTCAAGGTGCAGTTTCTCTCTTATGGCTTCTGCATGTGTTAAACCTGCAGGAAGGTATAACTTATCTAAGTGACGTAGCACATTCGCCTCATTTTCTAATGGCATTATATTCACCACAAAAACCAAGAACATTTATACCTAGAATTACTCTAGATTAGGATAAACTGCTTATTTTCCAAACTGCTTGGACAAATTAGACTGGACTATGACTTCTTAGCTTTTATCCTTGTACAAAAAAGGAAAATATAGCTCTTAATTAAAGTAATATAATCCAGGAACATAAAACCACTATAGCATCCAGCTAAGATGAAAATTTACATAAGTACATGTTAAAAACGACGTACTACAAAAGATGAAGTTACATTCTTTCTCCAGAATTCTGCTCTCTTTCCTATAATTTAACAGATTGAATAGGACAGTAGTGTTGAAGGCAAAAGTTCAAGACATAAAGATTAGGGGTTATTTAACTCTCTAGTGAAAAAAAATAATAATTATGGAAAATATTTACTCTGGATGACATAACTCAAAAAACTTTGCACAGAATACAACATCATATGAGCTTGATTCAGAAATCTAGCTTCTGGTCACAAGGTTTGAGGCGCAACATTTTTAACCATAATTCAGGGGAAAATAAAGAGGTCTGTACCTCAAAAACAGCAAATTATGAAACATATTGTTACATGATTAAAGTGCTACTGATGGGGAACTTTGCCCACCTACACCCCCACATATTCTAAGATATCGCAACCTTGGAATTAATATGTATTCTCATGTATGTAATTAGGTGGATCACAATTACAGTTCTCTAAATTGCAGCAGACACACCAGAAAACCCAAATGAAGTCACAATGGATAAAAATGACTGATTGTGTGCATACTTAGTTTGTGATCAGGGTATGAAGTTTGTGTTAAGTGCCCTCCCACTTTGGCAGAGCTGAATCACTGGGTAGGTATTCTACAGGCAACCTTGTGGACTGTCACTGCAATCTGAAATATTTGCTATGCCATGCTAAAATTTACCATTATGTAATTCAGTCAATACAATGTATTCCAATAGCAGCCTATGTAGCTAAGACCAGGCAACATTTGGTATAATAATAATAATAATAATAATAATAATAATAATAAAACGGCAGTTTATCCACTAAGATGACAGTAATTGCTGCCACCAGTCTGAAATTAACTGGGTCACTGAGTCACTGAGCATGGTAGCAACTTGAAGGAGTTTCTTTACAGGTTAATGTAGCATTCTGAGCTCACCATTTAGAAGTTGTTTTCTGAAATGCAGTGCCTCACTGACAGACTATAACAACTTGGTAAGATCCTTCAAATAGCTGTCACATTTAGTTTATGAACATGGTCTGGTGCCTATCCATTATATAATGTTGATTGTTTTGCAGGGTTTGATAGTGGGTAACTAATGGGTGGATAAGCTGTAGTTTATTATTAGTATTATTACTGTTATTAATATTATTCTTATACAAAATGCTATCTGGTCTTAGCTACATAGGCAGCTATAGCAATACATTGTATTGACTGAAATGCATAATGGGTAAATTTCAGCATGGCACAGCAAATATTTCAGATTGCAGTGACCGTCTACGCCATCTTGTGTTGGCTGGGGCCTACATGCACTTAGTGGGAGTAAGTGAACTGATTGGAACTGGTCTGGCATAGGATGCTTAGCTAAGAGCTCAGGGACAAGAGCTGATTGGTCAATTCCAGTGTTTCTATTTTACTTTCGTTTTGTGGTACTTGCTTGTTTTATTCTAGCTACAAGGTGCTGAGCATTCTGCATCTACCCTCTGCTGATTTCAAAGCTGCTGAGAGAATCTACAAAACTAAGTGCCATTTTTCAGTTTATTCTGACTTATACTGCACTTGTATTTGATTAACTGTGCTGTTTTATTAACTTGCATTACATCTGCACTGTATTTTTTCACTGTTTTACTGTTAAATGGTTTAATTAACTGACTGTGAACTGTTCTACTGTTATATTTAAGTGTGTATCTGTTCTCCTGTGTTAAATTGACCCAAACAGTGTTTAAATATTTTTACCATAGTCTGATTACAGGTTTTGCTGTATCCAGATCTGTTTGTGAGATTCCTGTGTTTCCTGCTACTCCATCTTGTGTTGGCAGGGGCCTACCTGCACTTAGTCGGAGTAAGTGAACTGGTTGGAACTGGTCTGGCATAGGGTGTTTAGCTAACAGCTCAGGGACAAGGATTGATTAGTCAATTCCAGTGTTTCTATTTTACTTTCGTTTTTGTGGTACTTAAACCCCGCGTCTGCCCAGGTTTGCACTTGTTCGCACATTGCACACTGCCACTGCGATGTTTTAACCCATTGCATGGTATCTCTGAGAAATTTTTCCCTTGCCAGCACTCCTGTGTAAGTGATGCCCTCCCTTGCAGCTACTGTATTGATTTTATCCAACCCTACTCACACCAATAGGTACTCTCTTCTGATAGTACCCACTCTACTATCCCTGACCTCTCTTCCACAGATTCTGACAACCATGGATGAACAATTTCCTATGGTTTCTCCTGCTAGTCTGGTGGATATGAGCATCCTGAGACAGTGTAGCAACTGCCTCATTTACATGGACAACCCTCTACTACTACCACCTAGGAACACAATATATGATAGATGCAATTACATTAAGAACCTAGAATCCATGCTATCTCAATCACAAACCAGTACATCTGGCACTGAGAAGGCTGTCTGCTCAAATACCACAAACACCACACCTCTAACACCACCCACACCTGCACAACACATTCCCACATATGTGGAGGTTCTCAACAAAAACATACCTAAATAAAAGAAACCTCCGAGGCAAAAACACAAACACATCACAACCCACAGCACCAAGCATCACACATAGTACACACGTCTGTGTCTCACAGCCTCTAAGGCCCAACCACAAACCCAACATACTAGTCATAGGAGACTCTATCATGAGACACAAAGATGTGCCCCTCACTAGGCTAGACAAGGAGAAAGTCACAGTAAGTTGCTTGTCAGGTGCTAGAATCTGCCATATCATACATGCACTCGCGTCTCTTAATAACAGGTACTGTTATGACTGTCATAGTCCATGTTGGTGTGAATGACTTGAGGCATACCTCTCTGGACAATATGAAGAGAGACATGATTGAGCTCGCTGAATATGTGTCCCAGGCAGGTATGTCCCTAGCCTTAAGCAGCATCCTACTGTCACACAGAATGATGCCTCAGTACAAACAGAAAATGATTGACTTTAAAAATTGGCTTAGTTTCTGGTGTCATTCCAAGGGGATCCACTACCTGACAGCCTGGGAGGACATGATTGACAGATCATGATGCTTTGCCAGAGATGGCCTTCATCTGTCTCCCCTGGGCTTCAGGTTTCTGGCAAAGGCTCTTGCCTCCCCATAGTGCCTTTTTAGGCAAAGTCATGAGGACAAAAGTACCAATGTGAAAAATTCTTCTAAACGAAATTTAAAGGTAATGCAGCTAAATGCTAGGAGTCTTAACATGAAACTACACTCACTGCAAGCATTCCTCACCCTGGAATATGCTGACATTTGTGCAGTCACTGAAATCTGGTTCAAAGCTGCGGAGAGCACCCCAGCCTTACCAGGTTACTCATCTTACCATACTTTCAGACCTCAAACATGGAAGATCTATTCTAGCCCACACATGAACACCCAGGGATTCCTAGACTTCGTCAGTGCCAATGCATTGGATCAGCTGGTTGACACCCCCATAAGAAGTGAAAATATCCTGGACCTAGTACTAACCAACATGAGTAGCCACTGTAGCACCCCTACAATGTCATCCTCCTTGGTAAGATCCGACCATAAAGCGATCACTTTTGAAGTCACTATCTCCACTAACCCCCCCCCCCCCCTTGCCAGGGTCAAACAAAAAAAATTTCCAAAGCTGACTACAACCTCCTGAGAGCAGGTATAAGCAGCTTCACAGCCACTGTCCCTTCAGTTGGAACTAGCACTAATATCCAAGCCTACACCAAAAAACTATATGAGCACCTACATAGCTGGATGAACTCAGCAATACCTGACAGAACCAAATCATCTTCCTCAAGGAAGGGTAAGTCTGTCTGGTGGACTGCAGCAATCAACAAACTCTATAAAAAAAGGCAAAACTTGCTGTCCAGGACCAAGAAAGAGCAGGTGCCAAGTTGGAAGCAAGCTCTCCTTTGTCTGAACAAGCAAATAAGGCCACTGGTGAAATCCTCTAAGGCTATCTTCAAGTCCAAATTGGCCACATCCACTAAGGACAATCACAAGGCATCCTTCACATATGTCTGCAATCTCAAAGTTAACACCCAAATCTGCTCTGAACTGGTGGTCAAGAACACCGCATACACAAATGCTGTAGATATAGCCAACCTGCTGGCAGACAGTTTCAGTGAAAGCTTCACCCCCCTGTCCCCCCATCAGTAAACCAGGACATCCCCAGCACTTGACCCCTCCCCTCATCACCAGGGAGCAGGTCTTTAATGCCCTCTCAAAGGCAAAAAATAAAGCCTCCATGGAACCCGACAACATCCCTGGCTGTGTCCTATATGAACTCAGTCAAGAGTTTTCAGCACCATTAGGCACCCTATTCAACCAAAGCCTGAGCACTGGCTTTACCCCAGCCAAATGGAGGACAGCCACTGTCAACTCTCTGCACAAAGGTGGAGCGTCCACCGACCCAGGCAATTATAGGCCCATCAGCCTAACTAGCCTGATCTGCAAGTGCATGGAATGCATTATCATGGACCTTATAAACAAGGACATAGGCAACCTCCAAACACTTGACTCCACACAGTTTAGTTTTATCAAAGGGAGATCATGCCTGTTAAACTTGGTCAACCTCTTTGAAACAGTTACCTAAGCCACGGATGAGGGGAAGACGGTGCACACCACCTACCTTGACCTAGCTAAAGCCTTCAACACTATTCCCCACTCAGGCATAATAGATAAACTCTCCCAGCAAGACATCAGCCTGTATGTTACCACATGGCTAGCTAACTGGCTCACTGATAGAACCCACTCAGTCAAAATAGGGGAAGCCACCTCTAGTAGTAGACCTGTAATGAGCAGCATACACCAAGGATTGGTCTTGGGGCCTCTACTGTTTGGGATATACTTTTCTGAGGTGCAAGCCAAAACTAGTGGTCTGTGGCTGACTAAGTTTGACATGACTGCAAGCTACAAGCTGTCTTAAATTCCATAGTGATCCTCCAAGAGGGCCTTACCCAAATTAATGATTGGTGTCAGAAGCATGTCCTCAAACTGAATGTCAAGAAATGCATCATTATCCTCTTTGGGGAAAATGGTGTCCCCACTAATTATCACATTAATAACAACATACTAAGCATGCAGTCAGTCGTGAGGGACTTGGGCACCCAGGTTGATAGCAACCTGATTTTTGACCACCACGTTGCCTCCATTATGAAGACTTTCTATACGGCCCACCGAATAAGTAAGGGTATTTCATCCAGGAACAAGGAGGTCATAACATCCCTGTACTCCTCATTTATCATACCCATTATTGAGTACAATGCCCACTTCAGCGTGTACCTTGCCAAGCACATGCAGCAGCTGCAGAGACCACAGAGGTTCCTGACCAGGAAAATCCAGGGTCTCAAACACCTATCCTATACATATAGGCTAAAAGCCCTGTCCCTCTACTCAGTCTCATACAGACTGCTAAGAGGTGACCTGTGTCTGGTATACAAAGCTGTCTCAGACCCAGCCTTGATGGAGTTGCTGCATATATGTAATTCAAACTCCACTCATGCAGCCCGCATGCAAGGCCTCAACCTGGTCTGTGACATTAATAGAACTTGTTGTTGGGATAGATTTATGCCCCAAAGACTCACCCATCTGTGGAACAGACTCCCTCTCCATGTCAAGCAGAGTACCTCACTAGCCCTCTTTAAGAGGAACCTGGACAACTGGATGGGAAACAAATAATACACCCCTGGGATCCCACCTGTGTCTTTACTGGACAGGGGAAACAGGTGCTGACTTTATGGGAACATGGGCAAAATTCTTAGCTAGGCTTATAAGGGCCGCTGGGCCAATAGCCTAGTATTGTCCTATGAACCTATGAACCTATTATTTTTCAAAATTAACAGCATCAAAAGTTAAAAGGAGGTATTTTGTTATAAGTACCAAAACTTCTGCTCTACAAAGCTTGATACCACTGTTTTCTTCAATGTAGATAACATTGAGGCCCTTAGAGCATCCCCTCCTGACATAAAAATCCCACTCTTGGCTATGAAATAATATTATCATTATCCCATACATTGCCTTGTTATTTTTTATCCATCCTCTTGCTCATTTACTGCCATACATACATATTTCAAGGACACATTTTCTCATTATGAAGTATTTCTTTCTTTTCCTTTAATCCAGATATCAGAACACTACATTAAGAACAACCATACTTAAAATAATATTTAAATAATGCTCTCACTGATACCTGAATGAAGCATTTCTGTGCACACCAGTTAAGACTATTATTTCCTTCTGGTATTTGACTCATTAAGAAGTAAGCCATTACAGGCAGCAGTATCTCAGACTTTTACACCCTCAAGAAAATAAAGTAATTAAGCAAGTCACTGATTACAACTTTAGGGTCAATAAACCTAGACAATGACTAGTCATTATTTTTGTTTTTGTTATCTGTCTCAGATGACTGAAATCACAAGCCCACTAGAACATTTGATTTGTAAATTAGAACAATACTTTCGCATCTGAACAAAAGTAAGCTAGTCTCTGAAGTCTAACATGTTTTATAACATAATTTGTGCTTTTGTTACTTATCTTTTACTTAAAAAACTGATTTTTCATTGCTCATTAAAAACCATTGCAATAATAAATAATGGCATTGACATAGACAGATGGTAGCTAGAATCTTTGTTTTATTACTTGCAAAACAATAAATACAGACCGAGATTTGTCAGTACATGTGAAAAAAAAGAAATCAGTACATGTGGCAAGTGTAAATTCTTGTTGCATTGCACTTTTGGATAAATGTGTTTGAAAAATAGTTAATGTAAAATAATCTGTCACAAAAGCACATTGGTCCCCATCTTTCTCACATCTTCCTGATGAGGCCTGTCACATGAATAATGTTATTAACCATTGCCCCATTTCAAAAAGCAAAGTGACAACAAAGCTTAAGGTATGTATATACAATTTGATAACCACGTAGGTAGGCCGGTCTGAAACCCCTGTTCAGCCATAACCTAAGAAAACAGAGATTTCAAAGAAAGAAATAAAATACAATCATACTCACAGATAAACATAACGCAATACAGATACAGATAAGAATGACAGGTTGTATAATCACAGGCACTAAAAATATAGAACATACATTTAAAGAGGTTGTGCAAAGCATAAAGATAAATAATTGTACGTTTACACAGAAGTTACATCATTTGTATACCTAACTAACTATATATACAGTATTCCTATAACCCTGAATACAGAATGATTCCTGCCTGACTCAATAGCAGCTGCATGACAATTCATAGAGGAGATGCCCCACTTGTTTAAAACCCTAACAAGATTCTTCATTCTTAACTTTTGCAGGCAGAATTCATACCTCTCAAATGTCCAGACTTTTGCAGAATTACCAGAATTCTGTCTCATGTTTTTGGTCTGATTCCTTATAATTTGTGGTTTTCTAGATTTTGTGGAAAAATCAGTGAGGACTGAATTCATTAAATAAAGATAGGCATTTGAGCTTCAGACTTCATATCTTTCAGAAAATGCATCATAACACAAGACCTTTTATTTTAGCAACTTTCGTAAGTTTCTAAGAGAAATATTTAAGATTTGTCCCTATTTTTGGGGATTTGCCACCCCATTATTTTTGGCTTTCCCCAGATTTTTTGTGTTAAGAGGTTGAGAGGTATGAGGCAGATGTTTCCAGGTTGCAGGCCCGAGACTGGAGAAAGCTTTTACTCCAATTGCAGATGTGAAAGGTAGCTGAGACAGTGAGAAGGAGTTGTTTCAGGAGCTTCTCAGCTAATAACAATTTTCTTGGAAGTGAAGTATTCCTTTTAGAAGGGGACAGTTGCTGTGTATTTTTACTTTAAAATCTAGTGTACTGGCTTGAAAGGTGGTCCTAGCAGTTACTGACTGCCAGATGATGTTATCCAGAAATTTGCAATGATGAATTATTCTAGAGGAATTTAAAAAAAATGACTGTAGAATAACATTTTGAGGCTAAATTGCATAGTGTAATAGCCATACCATCAGATGGAATCCCCAAGATGTATGTAGGTTTACTTCCTGTCACCGAAAGTACACTTTATCGAACACCATAAAGCCGACTGCACTTTAGCAAAAGTGCAGTTCATTGAAAACTGACTATTGCAAACCACATGTAACATAACAATGGTTGGCATTTCTGGGATCCTTTGACACAGCAGGTGACTGCTTTTTCATTGCTACTGAAATATGAAACAGGAGGGGAACCTGTACTGCAGTTGGAACTTCTTGATATACCTCGCGGTACAGTCAGGATAAGGAAATATACCCTTTTCCCCACTATACAGTGATCTCAGAGTATATATAAATAGCAGGGGTATGGGATGTGACGATTGGGGAGAGATGGGCGAAGGCTGCCAGCCTAGTCAAACAGAATTTGATATATAATTCTGGCATTTGTAAATAAATGTAAAATACAGGCATGTTTTCTTGAGTGTAAAAAAATATTGTGAAATGTGGAACTGCAAAATATGTGACAACATTGCACTCTACTGGCCCAGTGAAGCATGTTGTGATCCTTTCATATTAGAATTCGGCTCCAGGGCGGCTGGATGAAGATTTCATGCCCACTGTTTTAAGGCTAAAGTTTATGACCAGAATTTAGATGTGGAAGGTGCTTTATTGCTTTAGTTTCTGCTAGAATGTATATGTGAAATGCCTAATATTGTTCTGAGTTTCTGTATAGGTGTTAGATTGCTAAATAATGTAGTTTGTTTGCCTGGGAAAACCTGCATTTAATTGCTGGATCCTGTGCTCTGAGAGACTGCCTTCCAGACTATCTGCAAATATACAGAGCTGAGTATATATTTTTTGGTTATAGAGTTTGTTAATTGTTGCTTAGATCTTTGTTGAAACTGTTGTCTCACGGTTCTGAGAGCCTGATCTGCAAATATACAGAGCTGAGTATATTTTTTGGTTTTAGAGTTTGTACTGTTAGTTGTTGCTTAGATCTCTGTTGAAACTGTTTTCCCAACCCCCAACAACCCCATTTTCTGCCATGTCTTCAGTTGGTATAACTGGCTTTTCAGCTTGTGTGTTATCTAACTCAAGGATCACTTAATTTGACCTGTTAGTAACAGCCTGCATTTAATTGCTGGAACCTGTGTTCTGAGAGACTGCCTTCCAGACTATCTGCAAATATACAGAGCTGAGTATATTTTTTTGGTTATAGAGTTTGTTAATTGTTGCTTAGATCTCTGTTGAAACTGTTGTCTCACTGTTCTGAGAGACTGATCTGCAAATATACAGAGCTGAGTATATTTTTGGTTTTAGAATTTGTACTGTTAGTTGTTGCTTAGATCTCTGTTGAAACTGTTTTGTCCTACCCACACTCCCTATTTTTGGTTTGTAGTTTAAATTTGGTGACTTTTGCAGTTGCCCGCCACACGGTAGATTTGATCTGGGACACTCCCCCAGTCCCATCTCTTTACCACATTCTACCTAATAAACTCTTTCTGCACTTGTTTTTAGTCCTTTTTAATTTAATTGCATTTTTTTAAACGGTGTTTGGTCTAGTATTGCTACATACTCAAGTGTGCTAGCTTACACTGCATGTGAATTGTTTTTACTACTGTTTTTGCTACTTTTCTGTAACAAAAAAAAAAAAAAAAAAACTGTAAGCCTGTTTCCTAGCTTTCCTGTAACTAGTGTTCCAGATACAGATTTGCTGTATCCAGGACTGTATGTAAGCTTCTGAGCCCCCCAAGCCTTTCTGGGTTGGAGGGAAGCCTTCTAGCTTATCAGTGGGACTGGTAAGCACTAGGTAACCTGTCTACCACATAAGGAATGGTTCTGGTCCAGAAATTGTAGTTATTGGCCGTTTGGGCAATCTCTTCCATCTCTCTCAACTTTCTGATTTGAAAGCCTGCATTTGCACTTGTTTCTGTTCTGTAACTCATCTAGTGCAGATACAGATTCTTAGTTTTAGCACTTAAATTTGCTTATTCATGCTCGGCACTTGTTCAGAACTTGTAAGCACTAAATAAGCTACCAATTACTATAGCACTCAATCTTCCTCATTACCTAGAGGAAAACAGTTTTTGTACTTACTTTTCTCACTTGCTTAGAGAAAAACAGCTCTTGTACTCACTTTCCTCACTTATCTAGAGGAAAATAGTTTTTTATTCAGGCATGTCCAAGGGTCAGCTCCCAGTGTTCTCTCCTGTCTATCTGATGAATCTGGGCATCTTGAGGCAATGTAGAAATTGCCTCATGTACACAGACAACCCTCTCCTCCTACCACCCAAAACTACAACCTGTGAGAGATGCACTTATCTAGCCAAACTGGAGGTAAAGCTCACTCCAACCAAGACTGAACTTGACAGCCATGAGGAGAAGGTAAACATTTGCACCATACCACACTCATCACATAGTCTCACTAAATCTACATCACCAAAATCCACACATAGTAACACAAAAACATTTGCGGAGGCTCTCAATAATAATCTGTCTAAGCAACAGAGACCTCCAAAGCAGAAATGCAAGCAACCTCCATCCCCCAACACAACCCAAATGACACATAGCCCACAGACTCAGTGTGCCACTCAACCACAGCCAATAAGGCAAAGCAACATACCCAACACACTAGTCATAGGCGACTCTATAGTCAGACACACTGATGTCCCACAAACCAGGCTAAACAAGGAGAAGGTTACTGTCAGCTGCCTGTCAGGTGCCAGGATCCACCACATAACCCACGCACTCAAGTCACTCCACAACAAGTACAAATATGCCTCTGTCATTGTCCATGTTGGTGTGAATGACCTGAGACATACCTCCCTGGACTACATGAAAAGAGACATGGAAGAGCTCTCTGATCTTGTAGCCCAGGCAGGTATGACCCTAGCCCTGAGTAGCATCCTGCCATTGCCTAGAATGATACCACAGTACAAGGACAAAATGATTGACTTCAACAATTGGCTAAGCTTCTGGTGTCATTCTAAGTGGATCCAGTATCTGTCTGCTTGGGATGACATGGTCGACAGACCACGATGCTTTGCCACATATGACCCCTGGGATTCCGGATACTGGCTGAGGCTCTTGCTGCCCCTATAGTGCCTTTTTTAGGCAAGGTTCAAATAACAAATTCACCACCATAACAGGAACAGGCAAGCAAAAACTGAGGGTAATGCTACTCAGTGCTAGAAGTCTAAATCTCAAAATGCACTCACTCAAGGCACTCCTTAAAATGGAGAACATCGACATCTGTGCAGTGACTGAGACCTGGTTCAAGGCTCCAGAGAGCACCCCTGCACTACCAGGCTATAACTCATACTACACTTTTCGGCCATGTAACCTGGACCAAAACACCAAAGGCGGAGGTGTGTCCATATTCATTAAGGCTATCCACACCTCCAGGCTAGTTGCTCAGCATAATGCATCCGAGGTTATCCAAGTGAAACTAACTCTGGGCAAAACTGCAATCCAAATTGTAGCTTGCTACAGATCCCCCACCATGCCCCTGGATTCCCACTCCTCTTTTCTTGATGTACTGGAAAATATTAGGGTTTAACCAAACACCCTAATAATGGGCGACTTCAACTACTCCACCATTAACTGGGAAAACTACTCGTGTACCAACTCCTTAGCTCAACGCTTTCTGGAATTCATAAACTCCAGTACCCTGGATCATCTTATCCATACCCCCACCAGGGGCAAGAATATCCTAGACCTAGTCATTACCAACATGAGTGACCGGTGTTCCACACCTGAAGTCAACTCCTCGTTGGTCCAATCCGACCATAAGATATCACCCTTGATATCCACATCCCGCCCCCACCCCCCATTAAAGAAACCACAGTAAAAAATTTCTCGAAAGCCAACTTCATGCTTCTTAAGACAGAAGTGATGAACTTTATGACACCCATGTAGATGGACAATACAGTTACAACTGCTGAATCCTACACAAATGCACTCCATAAGCACTTACACAAGTGCATGGATCGTGCTATCTCAAACAGAACCAAGACACTATCCTCCAAAAAAGGAAGCCAATCTGCTGGTCCCCTGCCATAAACAAACTGTACAACAGAAGGAAGAAACTGTTGCAAAAGAGAGTAAAATCCCATGAGTGGAGGAGCTCCCTGGTCAGCTTCAGTAAGAAGCTGAGATCCCTTATAAGATCCTCCAAAGCTAGCTATGAAAACAAAATTGCCACTGATTCTAAAGGCAACCACAAAGCATTCTATAGCTATGTCAAGAATCTCGATGGCAACACCCAGATCTGCTCTGAGTTACAGCACAAAGGCAAGAAAATTACAGAACCAACTGATATTGCCAGCATCCTGGCAGATAGGTTCAATGCTAAGTTTACCCCCTTCTCACCCCCCTAAAGGGCCAATATCTATACAGGAAGAATGCAGAGTCCCTGTAATCACAACTATGCAGGTAAAAGCTGCACTCTCTAAAGCCAAAAACACAGCATCCATGGGACTGGACAACATCCCAGGCTGTGTTTTACACAAACTTCAGAACGAACTGGCTCCCCACTTAAGCACCATGTTCAATAATAGCCTTGCATCAGGCTTTGTGCCCACTGAATGGTGCACAGCAATAGTCATCCCACTCCACAAAGGGGGAGCCACCACTGATCCCTGGAACTATTTGACCTATTAGCCTGATGAGCCTGGTCTGCAAGGCCATTGAACGTACCATCATGGAACTCATAAGCAAAGACATTGGTAACCTCCAAACTCTGGATCCCACCCAGTTCGGGTTTGTGAAAGGCAGATCATGCCTCTTGAACCTGATCGACTTCTTTGAGGCAGTCAGCAAAGCTGTAGATGAGGTAAGGTGGTTCACACAGCCTATCTTGACCTCGCCAAGGCTTTCGACACCATCCCCCATTCTGGAATTATAGCTAAACTCACTAAACTAGGTATAAATCCCTATAGCACAAGATGGGTTGCCATCTGGCTCACTGACAGAACCCACACTGTAAGTGTTGCAGACTCCAAATCTGACCTCAAAGCAGTGACAAGTGGAGTACCACAGGGTTCCATCCTGGGACCTCTCCTATTTGGTATGTACTTCTCTGAAGTACAGGCTAACACAGAAGGCCTCTGGCTAATGAAGTTCACAGATGACTGCAAACTAGGAGCCATAGTCAAGTCCCAAAATGATGTGGACATCCTACAGAAGGGCCTCGCTGAAACAGATGCCTGATGTCAGAGCCATGGCCTCAAGCCCAATGCCAAAAAGTGCAGTGTTATCCCCTTTGGTAAAAACTCTGTACCCATGAACTACCACATAGACAGCAATCTACTTAACACTGAATGCGTGATAAGAGACCTTGGGACCCAGGTGGACAGTAGCCTCTCCTTTGATAGTCACATCGCCACAGTAGTCAGGAAGTCCTTCAACATGGCACAACTCATCAGAAAATGGTTTTCATCCAGGAAAAAAGAGGTCATTGTTCCCCTCTACTCGACACTCATTAGACCCATTATAGACTACAATGCCCCTTTTGGAATGTACCTCACAAGACATCTGCAGCAGCTGGAAAGGCCACAGAAGTACCTCACAAAGAGGATTACTGGCCTCAAACAAA